>NW_019261362.1:249109-315795 GCF_002742605.1 Olea europaea var. sylvestris | reverse complement strand
GATTTCTAGGACATGTAGTTACTGCCCAAGGGATTAAAGTGGATCCAGCAAAAGTAGAAGCAGTAACCAACTGGAAAGCACCAACAAATTCTGGCAAAGTACGGAGTTTTCTAGGATTGGCTGGATATTATAGGAGATTCATAGAAGGATTCTCCAAAATAGCTGGACCAATGACACAGCTTTCAAGGAAGGGAGTAAAATTCCAATGGATGGAAAAATGTGAACAAAGTTTCCAAGAACTTAAGCAGAAGTTGATATCAGCAACTATATTAACAATACCTGAAGGTACGGAAGGGTTTGTTATATACAGCGATGCATCCAAGCGAGGATTGGGATGTGTACTAATGCAGAATGGAAAAGTGATAGCCTATGCTTCAAGACAATTGAAGAAACATGAGCAGAACTACTCGACGCATGATTTAGAACTTGCAGCGGTAGTACACGCTTTGAAGATATGGTGACACTGCTTGTATGGACGAAAGTGTGATATCTACATAGATCACAAAAGTCTCAAGTATTTCTTCACATAGAAAAAATTGAATATACGACAAAGACGATGGTTGGAATTGGTGAACGACTACGACTGCACTATTCACTACCATCCGGGTAAGACTAATGTTGTGGTCGACGCTCTAAGTAGAAAATCAATGGGACAATTGACGTCACTACCCACCTCTCAAGTGGAGTTAGTCAAGGACTTGAAAAAGTTGCAGATCAAAGTGGTTACCACACCAGAACAAGTCATTGCTCGTCTAGTAGCTTTAATAATTCGACCTGCTCTTAGAGATCGAATTATCGAAGCACAAAATAAAGACTCATTTTTGCAAAAGATTAAGACTGAAGTTGGTACCGATAAGAAAAAAGGACTTTGGAATAGCTGAGGATCAGGCACTGATATTTAGAGAAAGAATTTGTGTGCCTAAGGATGAAGTCTTGAAAAACGAGATATTAAAAGAAGCTCATTCCACCCCGTACACTGCACATCCCAGTGGTACGAAAATGTATCGAGATCTTCGAGATACATTTTGGTGGAGAAATATGAAAAGAAGTATAGGGCTGTACGTGCAGAAGTGCATGGTATGTCAACAGGTTAAGACAGAACACCAAAACCAGCTGGATTGTTAAATCCACTAGATAGACCTGAATGGAAATGGGAAAATATCATGATGGACTTTGTGGCTGGATTCCCGAAGTCAGCAAGAGGAAATAATGCTATATGGGTAGTAGTGGATTGACTAACGAAGTCAACTCATTATCTTCCAGTGAAAATTACATCCAGTTTAGACAGAGACCCAAGGTTCACGTCCAAATTTTGGAAAAGTCTACAAGGAGCTATGGGAACGAAGCTGAACTTTAGTACAGCATATCACCCTTAGTCCGATGGTCAGTCTGAAAGGACCATCCAAACTTTGGAAGACATGCTGAGAACATGTGTTTTAGATCTAGGAGGTAATTGGGAGTCATACTTACCTCTAGTAGAGTTCGCTTTTAATAACAGTTTCCAAGTAACTATTGGAATGGCACCATATGAAGCTCTCTATAGTAGAAGATGTAGATCCCCTGTTCATTGGGATGAAGTCGGAGAGAAGAGAGTTTTGAGACCAGAAATGGTTGAAAGGATAGTCGAGGTAATCGATAAGATCTGTGCAAGAATAAAGGCAGCACAGGATCGACAAAAGAGATATGCAGATACAAGGAGGAAGGATTTAGAATTCCAAGTTGGGGATAAAGTGTTTCTAAAAGTAGCACCGATGAAAGGTGTACTTAGATTTAGAAAGAAAGGCAAGCTACGACCTCGGTATATCAGACCTTTCGAGATACTTGATAGAGTCGAAAATGTGGCTTACCGACTAGCTTTCCCACCTGAATTATCGGCAGTGCACAATGTGTTCCATATATTGATGATAAAGAAGTATGTACATGATCCTAATCATGTAGTGAGTTATCAAACCTTGGAGGTAAAGAAAGATTTGTCGTACGAGGAACTATCGATCAAGATATTGGATCGAAAAGTGCATAAACTAAGGAATAAAGAGATTCAGCTGGTTAAGATACAGTGGAATCACCATGGCGTAGAAGAAGCCACTTGGGAAAAAGAAGGAGAAGCCAAAGACAAGTATCCAACACTATTCGCCTAATCAGAAGGTAAGTTTTGAGGATGAAATTTTAATTAAGGTGTGGGGGATGTAGAACCCCAAATAATTCTAGACACCTTAGTGGCACTAAGACATGAATATTGGATGACTAAAGTATACTTCAGATTTTTAGTCTTATTTGAGACCCATTTTTGACATAGAAAAGATTCGATTTGGAAAATGATATCTAAATAAAAGTTGTAGCTCTTTGAGTTATCTTTCCAACTTGCTTTGAATTACCTCAATCGGATATCGGGAGAAGAAGTTATAATAGAAAAATTAAAAGCTGTGCAGTGTCAACCGGACTACAACCGGTCCACCGAAACTGCCCGAAATAAAAATTCTCGTTTTTCTCTAGAATTTAAATATTTATTTTCATCAATTATTTTCTCAAAGGGCTACCCACGTTCTTGGCAAAAAAACCCCCCACTAAATTGAAGCATTTAACATCAAACTTAAATGACACCCATGTTTTCTCTCTTAAATGAAATTTGACCCTTCATTTGCTTTAAGTTAAGAGTTATTTACCTATAAATAGAGACCTCATTTCACTCATTTTTTCTCACACCAAAAGCAAAAGCTTTTACATGCTAAAGAAAGAGTTTCCAAGAGAGAAAAAGAGAGGGAGGAAAACTATTTTTCCTAGAAGTTTAAGAAGTGTTTTCAAGCATTTTTCATAGAAGTTTTGGGTGCTATCAAGGGGTGTCTTCAAACATCAATTCTCAACGTTTTTCAAACATCCAAGGAGTGCATTTCTTTCAACGTCCAAGTTTCATCGAAGTTTTCAATCCAAGTCTTCAAAGTTTCAAAAGCATCAATCAAGGAAGGTAGAGGTGCAATGTGTTTAATCGTGTTAAGTTATAAGTTTCAATTCATGTTAATGTTTGTATGTCAGATGGTACTCCGGTACAACATATCCCTCTATGTTAAAGGTTGTATGTCAAATGGTATTCTGGTACGGCATACCCCTCTATGTTGAAGAAATGTTCGTATGTCAAATGGTGCCCTCGGGTACGGCATACCCCTTCATGTCAAATGGTGCCTCCAGGTACGGCATGTATGAAAAGTTATAAAGTTAATGTTTTGAAATGTATAGCTTGATCACGAATGCACCTATAACACCTATTGAGTTTTTCAACTCACGGGTTTAATCCCATCTCTACAGATTGAAAGAATTCTACCTCAGGCATGGATGGAGGAGAATATGAAGAGTGATGCAACGAGCCCATGGAAATCCGGTGAATTAGTGATTTGGATTTATTTTTATGAAATGTTTTCCAATGTTATTTCTTTAAAGTTTTGAATAACGCAGAATGCGATAACAAGTTATGTTTTCTTCAAATAAATTACATTTTGTTGTTTTGAGAAATGATTCAGTGTTTTTATTTAAAGTATTTGAAGTATTGTTATTTAAATTATTATCCGAAGATGTAAGCTTCCGCTAAAATGTATACACTTGTTACTAAACTACCGGTTAAGCTACATAAAGTAAGTAGCGTTTCGGTCCACTATGGGTTGGGGCATTACATAAACTGTCCAGCAGTGTAATGTCACATGGCAAAGTGTAAACTAAAGTGTACACCACAGTGTACATCTAGCAAGGTCCATACCAATTGAAATTTGCTATTTGTAAACTGATTTTTGGCACATTGTTTGACACTTGCATTATTGTCAAGTGTCAATTAGATGGGAAAACTATTTTAAATTTAAACTGTCCGACAGTGTAACGACACGTGGCAAAGTGTAAACTAAAGTGTACACCATACTGTACATGTAGCAAGGTCCATACCGATTTAACTTTGCTATTTGTACACTGATTTTTGACATGTTGTTTGACACTTGCATTGTTGTCAAGTATTAATTAGATGGGAAAAGTGTTTGAAATTTAAACTGTCCAACAGGGTAATGCCACGTGGCAAAGTGTAAACTAAAATGTACACCATAGTGTACATGTCACTAGGTTATCATCGATTGATCTTTGTTATTTGTACATTGATTTTTGACACGTTGTCTGACACATGCATTGTTGTCAAGTGTTAATTGAATAGGAAAACTATTTGATACATGTAGCAAGGTATTACTGGTTGAACTTTGTTGTTTGTACATTGATTTTTGACACACTATTTGACACTTGCATTGCAGTGAAGCGTCAATTGGATGGGAAAACTATTTGAAATTTAAACTATCCAAAAGGGTAATGTTCCGTGGTAAAGTGTGAACTAAAGTGTACACCACAGTGTACATACAGCAAGGTTCTTACCGATTGAACTTTGCTATTTGTACACTGATTTTTGACACGTTGTTTGATACTTGCATTGTTGTCAAGTATCAATTGGATGGGAGAACTATTTGAAATTTAAGCCGTCCAACAAGGTAATGTCACGTGGTAAAGTGAAAACAAAAGTGTACTCCATAGTGTACATGTAACAAGGTCCTTATCGATGGAACTTTGTTATTTGTAATCTAATTTTTGACACGTTGTTTGACATTTGCATTGTTGTCATGTATCAATTGGATGGGCAAACTGTTAGAAATTTAAACTGTCCAACAGGGTAATGTCACATGGCAAAGTGTAAACTAAAGTGTACACCATAGTGTACATCTAGCAAGGTCCATACCAATTGAACTTTACTATTTGTAAACTGATTTTTGGCACATTGTTTGACACCTGCCTTGTTTTCAAGTGTCAATTGGATGGGAAAACTATTATCAATTTAAAATATCCAACAGTGTAATGTCTCGTGGAAAAGTGTAAACCAAAGTGTACACCATGGTGTACATGTAACAAGGTCGTTATCAATTGAACGTTGCTATTTGTACACAGATTTTCGACACGTTGTTTGATACTTGCATTGTTATCAAGTGTCAATTGGATGGAAAAACTATTTGAAATTTAAATTGTGCAAAGTGTAACCTAATGTGTACACCATAGTGTACATGAGGCAAGGTCATTACCGATAGAACATTACTATTTGTCCACAGGTTTTCGACACGTTGTTTGACACTTGCATTGTTGTCATGTGTCAATTGGATGGGAAAACTAATTGAAATTTAAACTGTCCAACAGGGTAATGTGACGTGGTAAAGTGTAAACTAAAGTGTACACCATAGTGTACATGAGTCATGGTCCTCATCGATAGAATTTTACTAATTGTACACTGATGTTTGACACTTGCATTGTCCTCTAGTGTCAATTGGATGGGAAAACAGTTTGAAATTTAAACTACCCAACAGGGTAATGATACATGGCAAAGTGTAAACTAATGTGCACACAGAGTGTACATGTCGCGAGGTTCTTACCGATTGAACTTTGCTATTTGTACACTGATTTTTGACACGTTGTTGCACAGTTGCATTATTGTCAAGAGTAAATTGGATGCGAAAACTATTTAAAATTTAAATTGTCTAATAGAGTAATGTGACATGGCAAAGTGTAAACTGAAGTGTATACCATAATGTACATGTAGCAAGCTCCTTACCGATTGAATTGTGCTACTTAACTAATTTTTGACAAGTTTTTTTACACTTCCATTGCTGTCGAGTGTCAATTCGATGGGAAAACCATTTGAAATTTGAACAGCCCAACAGGGTAATGTTACGTGGCAAAGTGTAAACTAAAGTGTATACCATAGTGTACATGTCGCAAGGTTCTTACCGATTGATCTTTTCTATTTGTACACTAATTTTTGATACGTTGTTTGACACTTGCATTATTGTCAATTGTTAATTGGATGGAAAAACTATTTGAAATTTAAACTATCCAACAGGGTAATGTCACGTGGCAAATTGTAAACTAAAGTGTACACCATGGAGTACAATTAGCAAGGTCCTTACTGATTGAACTTTGCTATTTGTACACAGATTTTTGACACGTTTGACACTTGCATTGTTGTCAATTGTCAATTTGATGGGAAAACTATTTGAATTCTAAACTGTCAAATTAGGGTAATGTCACGTAGAAAAGTGTATACTAAAGTGTACACCATAGTGTACATGTCGCAAGGTTCTTACTGATTGATCTTTGCTATTTGTACACTGATTTTTAAAACGTTGTTTGACACTTGCATTGTTTTCAAGTGTTAATTGGATGGGAAAACTATTTGAAATTTAAACTATCCAACAGGGTAATGTCACGTGACAAATTGTAAACTAAAGTGTACACCATGGAGTACAATTAGCAAGGTCCTTACTGATTGAACTTTGCTATTTGTACACAGATTTTTGACACGTTTGACACTTGCATTGTTTTCAAGTGTTAATTGGATGGGAAAACTATTTGAAATTTAAACTATCCAACAGGGTAATGTCCCATGGCAAATTGTAAACTAAAGTGTACACCATGGAGTACAATTAGCAAGGTCCTTACTGATTGAACTTTGCTATTTGTACACTGATTTTTGACACGTTTGACACTTGCATTGTTTTCAAGTGTTAATTGGATGGGAAAACTATTTGAAATTTAAACTATCCAACAGGGTAATGTCCCATGGCAAATTGTAAACTAAAGTGTACACCATGGAGTACAATTAGCAAGGTCCTTACTGATTGAACTTTGCTATTTGTACACTGATTTTTGACATGTTGTTTAACACTTGCATTGTTGACAAGCATCAATTAGATGGGAACTGTTTGAAATTTAAACTGTTCAATAGAGTATTATCACGTGGCAAAGTGTAGACTAAAGTATACACCATAGTGTACATGTCGCAAGGTTCTTATCGATTGATCTTTGCTTTGTGTACATTGATTTTTGACATGTTGTTTAACACTTGCATTGTTGACAAGCATCAAATAGATGGGAAAACTGTTTGAAATTTAAACTGTTCAATAGAGTATTATCACGTGGCAAAGTGTAGACTAAAGTATACACCATAGTGTACATGTAGCAAGCTCCTGACCGATTGAACTTTGCTACTTAACTAATTTTTGACACATTTTTTTACACTTCCATTGTTGTTGAGTGTCAATTGGATGGGAAAACAATTTGAAATTTAATCTGTCCAACAGGGTAATGTTTCGTGGCAAAAGATAAACTAAAGTGTATACCATAGTGTACATGTCGCAAGGTTCTTATTGATTGATCTTTGCTATTTGTACACTGATTTTTGATACGTTGTTTGACACTTGCATTATTATCAAGTATCAATTGGATGGGAGACTATCTAAAATTTAAACTGTCGAACAGGGTAATATTACGTGGCAAAATGTAAACTAAAGTGTACACCATAGTGTACATATAGCAAGGTTCTTTCCGATTAAACTTTGGTACTTGTACACCGATTTTTGACACGTTTGACACTTGCATTGTTGACAAGTATCAATTGGACGAGAAAATTGTTTGAAATTTAAACTGTCCAAGAGGGTAATGTCACGTGGCAAAGTGTAAACTAAAGGGTACACCATAGTGTACATGTAGCAAGGTCCATACCGATTGAACTTTACTACTTGTAAACTGATTTTTGGCTCGTTGTTTGACACTTGCATTGTTGTCAAGTGTCAATTGGATGGAAAACTGCTTGAAATTTAGGCTATCCAATAGGGTAACGTCACGTGGCAAAGTGAAAACTAAAGTGTACACCATAGTGTACATGTAGCAAGATCCTTATCGGTTGAACTTTGCTATTTGTAATATGATTTTTGACACGTTGTTTGACACTTGCATTGTTGTCAAGTGTTAATTGAATGGGAAAACTATTCGATAAATGTAGCAAGGTTCGATTGAATGTTGCTATTTGTACACTGATTTTTCCCACGTTGTTTGACACTCACATTGCTATGACGCGTCAATTGGATGGGAAAACTCTTACCAATTGAACTTTGCTATTTGTACACTGATTTTCGACACGTTTGAGACATGCATTTTGGTCAAGTGTCAATTGGATGGGAAACTGTTTCAAATTTAAGCTGTCCAATAGGGTAATGACTTGTGGCAAAGTGTAAACTAAAGTTTGCACTGTACATGAGGCAAGGTCCTTACCGATTGAACTTCACAATTTGTACACAAATTTTCGACACGTTGTTTGACACATGCATTGTTGTCAGGTGTCAATTGGATTGGAAAACTATTTGAAATTTAAACTGTGCAATAGAGTAATGTCACATGGGAAAGTTTAAACAAAAGTGTACACCATAGTGTAAATGTAGCAAGGTTCTTACCGAGGGAACTTTTGCTAGTTGTACACTGATTTTTGACATGTTGTTTGATAATTGTATTGTTGTCAAGTGTCAATTGGATGGGATATCTATTTAAAATTTAAAATGTCCAACAAGGTAATGACACATGGCAAAGTGTAAACTAAAGTGTATGGCATAGTGTACATGTCGTAAGGTTCTTACCGACTGAACTTTGCCATTTGTAAACTTATTTTTGACACGTTGTTTGACACTTACATTGTTGTCAAGTGTCAATTGGATGGACAAACTATTTGAAATTTAAAATTTCCAACAAGGTAATGTCACGTGGTAAAGTGTACACCATAGTGTACTTGTAGCGAGGTCCCTACCGACTGAACTTTGCTACTTAACTGATTTTTGACACTTTTTTAACACTTTTATTGTTGTCAAGTGTCAATTAGATGGGAAAAATGTTTAAAATTTAAATTGTCCAATAGGATAATGTCACGTGGTAAAGTGTAAACCAAAGTGTAGACCATAGTGTACATGTCGCAAGGTTCTTACCGATTGATCTTTGCTATTTGTACACTGATTTTTAACATGTTGCTTGGCACTTGCATTGTTGTTAAGTGTCAATTAGATGGGAAAACTGTTTGAAATTTAAACTGTCCAGTAGGGTAATATCACGTGACAAAGTGTAAACTAAAGTGTATACGATTGTGTACATATAGCAAGGTTCTTACAGATTGAACTTCGCTAATTGTACACTAATTTTTGACATGTTGTTTGACACTTGCATTGTTGTCAAGTATCTATTTGTAATCTGATTTTTGACACGTTGTTTGAAACTTGCATTGTCGTCAAGTGTTAATTGAATGGGAAAACTGTTTGATAAATGTGGCAAGATTCTTATCGATTAAACTTTGCTATTTGCACACTGATTTTTGCCACGTTGTTTGACATTTGCATTGCTATGGCGCGTCAATTGGATGGGAAAACTATTTGAAATTTAAACTGTCCAACTAGGAAATGTCACGTGGTAAAGTGTGAACTAAAGTGTCCACCATGGAGTACAATTAACAAGGTCCTTACCGATTGAACTTTGCTATTTGTACACCGATTTTCAACACGTTGTTTGACACTTGCATGTTGGTCAAGTGTTAACTGGAAGGGAAAATTGTTTGAAATTTAAATTGTCCAATAGGGTAATGTCACGTGGCAAAGTGTAAACTAAAGTGTGCACCATAGTGTAGACGAGGCAAGGTCCTTACCGATTGAACTTTAAAATTTATACATTGATTTTCGACACGTTGTTTGACAGTTGCATTGTTATCAGGTGTCAATTGGATTAGGAAACTGTTGGAAATTTAAACTGTGTAATAGAGTAATGTCACGTAGGAAAGTTTAAACAAAAGTGTACACCATAGTGTACATGTAGCAAGGTTCTTACCGAGGGAACTTTGCTATTTTTACACTGATTTTTGACACGTTGTTTGACATTTGCATTGTTGTCAAGTGTCAATTGGATGGGACGACTGTTTAAAATTTAAACTGTCCAATAAGGTAATGACACATGGCAAAGTGTAAACTAAAGTGTATGCCATAGTGTACATAACGCAAGGTTCTTGCCTATTGAACTTTGCTATTTGTAAACTAATTTTTGACACATTGTTTGACACTTGCATTTTTGTCAAGTTTCAATTGGATGGAAAAACTATTTGAAATTTAAACTGTCCAACAAGGTAATGTCACGTGGCAGAGTGTAAACTAAAGTGTACACCATAGTGTACTTGTAGCGAGGTCCTTACCAACTGAACTTTGCTACTCAACTCATTTTTGTGTAACGCCCCGACCCCTAGTGGACCGAAACGCTACTTACTTTACTTAGCTTAACCGGTGGTTTAGTAACAAGTGTATACGTTTTAGCGGAAGCTTACATATTCGGATAATAATTTAAATAACAATACTTCAAATACTTTAAACAAAAACGCTGAATCATTTTTCAAAACAACAAAATGTAATTTATTTGAAGAAAACATAACTTGTTCTCCCATTCTGCGTTATTCAAGACTTCAAAGAAATAACATTAGAAAACATTTCATAAAAATAAATCCAAATCACTTATTCATCGGCTTTCAATGGGCTCGTTGCATCACTCTCCATCTTCTCCTCCATCTATGCCCCAGGTAGAATTCCTTCAATCTGTAGAGATGGGATTAAACCCGTGAGTTGAAAAACTCAATAGGTGTCATAGGTGCATTCGTGATCAAGCTATACATTTCAAAACACTAACTTTATAACTTTTCATACGTGCCGTACCCGGAGGCACCATTTGACATGAAGGGGTATGCTGTACCCGAGGGCACCATTTGACATACGAACATTTCTTCAACATAGAGGGGTATGCCATACCGGAGTACCATTTGACATACAACCATTAACATAGAGGGATATGCCGTACCGGAGTACCATTTGACATACAAACATTAACATGAATCGAAACTTATAACTTAACACGATTAAACACATTGCACCTCTACCTACCTTGACTGATGCTTTTGAAACTTTGAAAACTTGGATTGAAAACTTCGATGAAACTTGGACGTTGAAAGAAATGCACTCCTTGGATGTTTGAAAACCATTGAGAATTGATGCTTGAAAACACTTCTTAAACTTTTAGGAAAAATAGTTTTCCTCCCTCTCTTTTTCTCTCTTGGAAACTCTTTCTTTAGTATGTAAAAGCTCTTGCTTTTGATGTGAGAAAAAATGAGTGAAATGAGGTCTCTATTTATAGGTAAATATCTCATAACTTAAAGCAAATAATGGGTCAAATTTAATTTAAGAGAGAAATCATGGGTGCCATTTAAGTTTGAGGTTAAATGCTTCAATTTAGTGGGGTTTTTATTGCCAAAAATGTGGGTGACCCTTTGAGAAAATAATTGATGAAAATAAATATTTAAATTCTAGAGAAAAACGAGAATTTTCATTTTAGGCAACTTCGGTCGACCGGTTTAGTCCGGTTGATACTGCACAGCCTTCAATGTTTCTATCATAACTTCTTCTCCCGATATTCGATTGAGGTAATTCAAAGTGCGCTGGAAAGCTAACTCAAAGAGATACAACTTTTATTTAGATATCATTTTCCAAATTGAATGTTTCCTTTGTCGAAAATGTCTCAAACGAGATTAAAAATCTGAAGTATACTTTAGTCATCCAATATTCATATCTTAGTGCCACTAAGGTGTCTAGAATTATTTGGGGTTCTACATTTTGACACTTTTTAACACTTGTATTGTTGTCAAGTGTCAATTAGATGGGAAAACTGTTTGAAATTTAAACTGTTCAAAGGGTAATGTCACGTGGTAAAGTGTAAATCAAAGTGTAGACCATAGTGTACTTGTCGCAAGGTTCTTACCAATTGATCTTTGCTATTTGTACACTAATTTTTGACACGTTGTTTAGCACTTGTATTGTTGACAAGTGTCAATTGGATGGGAAAACTGTTTAAAATTTAAATTGTCCTGCCGGGTAATATCACTAGGTAAAGTGTAAACTAAAGTGTACACCATTATGTACATATACCAAGGTTTTTATAGATTGAACTTTGCTATTTGTACACTGATTTTTGATACGTTGTTTGACACTTGCATTGTTGTAAAGTGTCAATTGGAAGGGAAAACAGTTTGAAATTTAAACTGTCCAATAGGGTAATGTCACGTGGGAAAGTATAAACTAAAGTGTACACCACAGTGTACATCTAGCAGGGTCCATATCGATCGAACTTTACTATTTATAAACCAATTTTTGGTACGTTATTTGAAACTTGCATTGTTGTCAAGTGTCAATTGGATGAGAAAATTGTTTGAAATTTAAATTGTCCAACAGTGTAATGACACATGGTAAAGTGTAAACCAAAGTGTACACTATAGTGTACATGTAGCAAGGTCCTTATCGTTTTAAGTTTGCTATTTGTACACTGATTGTCGACACATTGTTTTAGAATTGCATTGTTGTCAAGTGTCAATTGGATGGGAAAACTAATTGAATTTTAAGCTGTCCAACAGGATAATGTGACGTAGCAAAGTGTAAACTAAAGTGTACACCATAATGTACATGAGGTTTGGTCCTTACTGATAGAACTTTACTATTTGTACACTGATTTTCGACACGTTGTTTGACACTTGCATTTTTGTCAAGTGTCAATTGGAAGGGAAAACTATTTGAAATTTAACTACCCAACAGGGTAACGATACATGGCAAAGTGTAAACTAAAGTGCACACCATAGTGTACATGTCGTAAGGTTATTACCTATTGAACTTTACTATTTGTACATTGATTTTTGACACGTTGTTTCACATTTGCCTTATTGTGAAGTGTCAATTGGATGGAAAAACTATTTGAAATTTAAACTGTCCAACAGTGTAATTTCACAAGGCAAAGTGTAAACTAAAGTGTACACTATAGTGTACGTATAGCAAGGTTCTTACCAATTGAACTTTACTAGTTGTACACTAATTTTTGACATGTTGTTTGACACTTGCATTGTTGTCAAGTATCAATTGGATGGAAAAACTGTTTGAATTTAACTGTCTAATAGGGTAACGTCACGTGGCAAAGTGTAAACTAAAGTTTACACCATAGAGTACATCTTGTAAGGTCCATACCGATTGAACTTTGCTATTTGTAAACTAATTTTTGGCACGTTGTTTAACACCTACATTGTTGTCAAGTGTCAATTGGATGGAAAAACTGTTTGAATTTAACTGTCTAATAGGGTAACGTCACGTGGCAAAGTGTAAACTAAAGTTTACACCATAGAGTACATCTTGTAAGGTCCATACCGATTGAACTTTGCTATTTGTACACTGATTTTTGACACGTTGTTTGACACTTGCATTGTTGTTAAGTGTCAATTGGATGGAAAAACTGTTTGAATTTAACTGTCTAATAGGGTAACGTCACGTGGCAAAGTGTAAACTAAAGTTTACACCATAGAGTACATCTTGTAAGGTCCATACCGATTGAACTTTGCTATTTGTACACTGATTTTTGACACGTTGTTTGACACTTGCATTGTTGTTAAGTGTCAATTGGATGGAAAAACTGTTTGAATTTAACTGTCTAATAGGGTAACGTCACGTGGCAAAGTGTAAACTAAAGTTTACACCATAGAGTACATCTTGTAAGGTCCATACCGATTGAACTTTGCTATTTGTACACTGATTTTTGACACGTTGTTTGACACTTGCATTGTTGTTAAGTGTCAATTGGATGGAAAAACTGTTTGAATTTAACTGTCTAATAGGGTAACGTCACGTGGCAAAGTGTAAACTAAAGTTTACACCATAGAGTACATCTTGTAAGGTCCATACCGATTGAACTTTGCTATTTGTACACTGATTTTTGACACGTTGTTTGACACTTGCATTGTTGTTAAGTGTCAATTGGATGGAAAAACTGTTTGAATTTAACTGTCTAATAGGGTAACGTCACGTGGCAAAGTGTAAACTAAAGTTTACACCATAGAGTACATCTTGTAAGGTCCATACCGATTGAACTTTGCTATTTGTACACTGATTTTTGACACGTTGTTTGACACTTGCATTGTTGTCAAGTGTCAATTGGATGGGAAACCTGTTTGAAATTTAAGCTGTCCAACAGGGTAATGTCACGTGGCAAACTGAAAACTAAAGATCACACCACAGTGTACATGTAGCAAGGTACTTACTAATTCAAATTTGCTATTTGTAATCTGATTTTTGACATGTTGTTTGACAATTTCATTGTTGTCAAGTGTTAACTGAATGGGAAAACTATTTGATACATGTAGCGAGGTTCTTACCGATTGAACTTTGCTATCTGTACACTGATTTTTGACACGTTGCTTGACTCTTGCATTGCTGTGAAGCATCAATTGGATGGGAAAACTATTTGAAATTTCAACTGTCCAATAGGGTAATGTCACATGGCAAAGTGTAAACTAAAGTGTACCCCATGGAGTACAATTAGCAAGGTCCTTACCAATTGAACTTTGTAATTTGTACACTGATTTTCGACACGTTGTTTGACACTTGCATTGTTGTTAAGTGTCAATTGGATGGAAAAACTATTCAAAATTTAAACTGCCAAATAGGGTAATGTCACGTGGCAAAGTGTAAACTAAAGTGTACACCATAGTGTACATGAGGTAAGGTCCTTACCGATTGAATTTTACAATTTGTACACTGATTATCGACACATTTTTTGACACTTGCATTGTCGTCAGGTGTCAATTGGATAAGAAAACTGTTTGACATTTAAACTGTGCAATAGTGTAATGTCACGTGGGAAAGTGTAAACCAAAGTGTACATGTAGCAAGAACCGAATAATCATTGTTATTTGTACACCAATTCTTGACACGTTGTTTGACACTTGCATTGTTGTCCAGTGTCAATTGGATGGGAAAACTGTTTGAAATTTAAACTGTCCAACAGGTTAATGTCATGTGGCAAAGTGAGAAGTAAAGTGTACACCAAAGTGTACATGTAGCAAGATCCTTACCGATTGAACTTTTCTATTTGTAATCTAATTTTTGACACGTTGTTTGACACTTGCATTGTTGTCAAGTGTTAATTGAATGGGAAAACTATTTGATACTTGTAGTATGGTTCTTACCGAGTGGACTTTGCTATTTGTATCCTGATTTTTGACACGTTGTTTGACACTTGCATTGCTCTGAAGCGTCAATTAGATGGGAAAACTATTTGAAATTTAAACTATCCAATAGGGTTATGTCACATCGTAAAGTGTAAACTAAAGTGTACAACATAGAGTACAATTAGCAAGGTCCTTACCGATTGAACGTTGCTATTTGTACACTGATTTTCGACATGTTGTTTGACACTTGCATTGTTGTCAAGTGTCAATTGGATGGGAACACTGATCAAAATTTAAACTATTCAACAAGGTAATGTCACGTGGCAAAGTGTAAATTAAAGTGCACACCATAGTGTACATGAGGCAAGGTCCTTACCGATTGAATTTTACAATTTGTACACTAATTTTCAACACGTTGTTTGACACTTGCATTGTTGTCAGGTGTCAATTGGATAGGAAAAATATTTGAAATTTAAACTGTGCAATAGAGTAATGTCACGTGGGAATGTGTAAACTAAAGTGTAGAGCATAGTGTACATGTCGCTAGGTTCTCACCGATTGATCTTTTCTATTTGTACACTAAATTTTGACACGTTGTTTCACACTTGAACTATTGTCAAGTGTCAATTGGATGGGAAATTATTTGAAATTTAAACTATCCAACAGGGCAATGTCACATGGTAAAGTGAACAGTAAAGTATGCACCATAGTGTATATGTAGCAAGGTCCTTACCGATTGAACTTTGCTATTTATAATCTGATTTTTGACACATTGCTTGACACTAGCATTGTTGTCAAGTGTTAATTAAATGGGAAAACTATTTGATACATGTAGCAAGGTTCTTGGCGATTGAACTTTGCTATTTGTACACTGATTTTTAACACGTTGTTTGACACTTCCATTGTTGGAAAGCTTTAATTGGATGGGAAAACTGTTTGGAATTTAAACTATCAAACAGGGTAATGTCACGTACCAAAGTGTAAACTAAAGTGTACACCATGGAGTACAATTAGCAAGGTCCTTACCGATTGAACTTCGCTATTTGTACATTGATTTTTGGCACGTTGTTTGACACTTGCATTGTAGTCAAGTGTCAATTGGATGGGAAAACTGTTTCAAATTTAAACTCTCCAGTTGGGTAATGTCACGTGACAAAGTGTAAACTAAAGTTTACACCATAGTGTACATGAGGCAAGGTTCTTACTGATTGAATTTTACAATTTGCACACTGATTTTCAACACGTTGTTTGACACTTGTATCGTTGTCGGGTGTCAAATGGATAGGAAAACTATTTGAAATTTAAATTGTGTTATAGAGTAATGTCACGTGGGGAAGTGTAAACTAAAGTGTACACCATGGTGTATATGTAGTAAGGTTCTTACCCAATGATCTTTACTATTTGTACACTAATTTTTGACACATTGCTTGACACTTGCATTGTCGTCAAGTGTCTATTGGATGGGAAAATTGTTTGAAATTTAAACTGTCCAACAGGGTTATGTCACATGGCAAAGTGAAAACTAAAGTGTACACCATAGAATACATGTATCAAGGTCTTAACCAATTGAACTTTGCTATTTGTAATCTAATTTTTGACATGATGTTTAACACTTACATTGTTGTCAATTATTAATTGAATGGGAAAAAAGTTTGATATATGTAGCAAGGTTCTTACCGATTGAACTTTGCTACTTGTACACTGATTTTTGAAACATTGTTTGACACTTGCATTGCTATGAAGCGTCAATTGGCTGGGAAAACTATTTGAAATTGAAACTGTCCAATAGGGTAATGTCACATGGCAAAGTGTAAACTATATTGTACAACATGGAGAACAATTAGCAAGGTCATTACCGATTGAACTTTGTTATTTGTATACTGATTTTTGACACGTTGTTTGACACTTGCATTGTTGTAAAGTGTCAATTGGATGGAAAAATTGTTCGAAATTTATACTGTCCAACAGGGTAATGTCACGTGGCAAAGTGTAAACTACAGTGTACACCATAGTGTACATGAGGTAAGGTCCTTACCGATTGAATTTTACAATTTGTACACTGATTTTCGATACGTTGTTTGACACTTGCATTACTGTCAGGTGTCAATTGGATAGAAAAAACTGTTTGAAATTTAAACTGTGCAATAGAGAAATGTCATGTAGGAAAGTGTAAACTAAAGTGTACACCATAGTGTACATGTAGCAAGGTTCTTACCGAATGATCTTTGCTATTTGTACACTGATTTTTGATGCGATGTTTCACACTTACATTGTTGTCAAGTGTTAATAGGATGAGAAAACTGCTTGAAATTTATACTGTCCAACAGGGTAACGTCATGTGGCTAAGTGAAAACTAAAGTGTACACTATAGTGTACATGTAGCAAGGTCCTTACCGATTGAACTTTGCAATTTGTAATTTGATTTTTAACATGTTGTTTGGCACTTGCATTGTTGTAAAGTGTTAATTGAATGGGAAAATTGTTTGATACATGTAGCAAGGTTCTTACCGATTGAACTTTACTATTTGTATACTGATTTTTGACATGTTGTTTGACACTTGCATTGCTGTGAAGTGTCAATTGTTGGGAAAATTATTTGAAATTTAAACTGTCTAATAGGGTAATGTTACATGGGAAAGTGTAAACTAAAGTGTACACCATAGGGTACAATTAGCAAGGTCCATACCGATTGAACTTTGTTATTTGTACCCTGATTTTCAAGAAGTTGTTTGACACTTGCATTGCTGTCAAGTATCAATTGGATGGAAAAATTGTTTTAAATTTGAACTATCCAACTGGGTAACGTCACGTGGCAAACTGTAAAACTAAAGTATACACCATAGTGTGCATTAGGCTAGGTCGTTACCGATTGAACTTTACAATTTGTACACTAATTTTTGACATGTTGTTTGACACTTGCATTGTTGCCACGTGTCAATTGGATGGGACAACTGTTTGAAACTTAAACTGTGCAATAGACTAACGTCACATGGGAAAGTGTAAACTAAAGTGTAAATCATTGTGTACGTGAAGCAAGGTTCTTACCGATGGAACTTTGCTATTTGTACACTGATTTTTGATATGTTGTTTGACACTTGTATTGTTGTCAAGTCTCAATTGGATGGGAAAAATGTTTGAAATTTAAATAGACCAACAAGGTAATGCACGTGGCAAAGTGTAAATTAAAGTGTATGCCATAGTCTACATGTCGCAAGGTTCTTACCGATTGAACTTTGCTATTTGTACTCTGATTTTTAACACGTTGTTTGACACTTGCATTATTGTCAAGTGTCAATTGGATTGGAAAATTGTTTGAAATTTAAACTGTTCAACAGGGTAATGTCACATGGCAAAGTGTAAACTAAAGTGTAATGTCACATGGCAAAGTGAAAATAAAAGTGTACACCATAGTGTACAGGTAGCAAGGTCCATACCGATTGAACTTTACTATTTGTAAACTGATTTTTTGACAGGTTGTTTGACACTTGCATTGCTGTTAAGTGTCAATTGGATGGGAAAACTGTTTCATACATGTTGCAAGGTTCTTACCGATTGAACTATGCTATTTGTATACTGATTTTTGACATGTTGTTTCACACTTGCATTGTTGTCAAGCGTCAATAGATGGGAAAACTGTTTGAAATTTAAACTGTCCAAAGGGATAATGTCACATGACAAAGTGTAAACTAAAGTGTACGCCGTAGTGTACATGTAGCAAGGTTCTTACGAATTCAACTTTCCTACTTGTACACTGATTTTTGACACGTTGTTTGATACTTGCATTGTCGTCAAGTGTCAATTGGCTGGAAAAACTGTTTGGAATTTAAACTGTCCAGCCGGGTAATGTCACGTGGCAAAGTGTAAACTGAAGTGTTCACCACAATGTACATGAAGCAAGGTTCTTATCGATTGAACTTTGTTATTTGCACACTGATTTTTGACACGTTGTTTCACACTTGCATTGTTGTTAACTTTCAATTGGATGGGAAAATTATTTGAAATTTAAACGGTCCAACAGGGTAATGTCACGTGGAAACATGTAAACTAAAGTGTTCACCATAATGTACATGTAGCATGGTTTATACCGATTGAACTTTACGATCTATACACTGATTTTTGGCACAATATTTGTCACTTGCATTATTGTCAAGTATCAATTGGATAAGTAAACTGTTTAAAATTTAAACTGTCCAACAGGGTATTGTCACGTGGCAAAGTGAAAACTAAAATATACAACATAGTGTACATATAGTAAAGTTCTTACCGATTGAACTTTACCATTTGCACACTGATTTTTGACACTTTGTTTCACACTTGCATTGTTGTCAAGTGTCAATTGGATGGGAAAACTGTTTGAAATTTAAAACTATCCAACAGGCTAATGTCACGTGGCAAAGTGTAAGCTAAAGTACACACCATAGTGTACATGTCGCAAGGTTCTTACCGATTGATCTTTGCTATTTGTACACTGATTTTTGACATGTTGTTTGAAACTTGCATTGTTGTCAAGTGTCAATTGGATGGGAAAACTGTTTGAAATTTAAAACTATCCAACAGGCTAATGTCACGTGGCAAAGTGTAAGCTAAAGTACACACCATAGTGTACATGTCGCAAGGTTCTTACCGATTGATCTTTGCTATTTGTACACTGATTTTTGACATGTTGTTTGAAACTTGCATTGTTGTCAAGTGTCAATTGGATGGGAAAACTGTTTGAAATTTAAAACTATCCAACAGGCTAATGTCACGTGGCAAAGTGTAAGCTAAAGTACACACCATAGTGTACATGTCGCAAGGTTCTTAACGATTGAACTTTGCTACTTGAACGCTAATTTTTGACACATGCATTGTTGTCAAGTGACAATTGGATGGGAAAACTATTTGAAATTTAAACTGTCCAACAGGGTAATTTCACGTGGGAAAGTGTAAACTAAAGTGTACACCATAGTGTACATGTAGTATGATCCTTACCAATTGAACTTTGTTACTTGTATACTGGTTTTTGACACGTTGTTTGACACTTGCATTGTTGTCAAGTATCAATAGGTCTGGAAAACTATTTAAAATTTAAACTGTCCAACAACGTAATGTCACGTGGAAAGGTGTAAACTAAAGTGTAAACTATAGTGTACATCTAGCAAGGTCCATACCGATCGAACTTTGCTATTTCTAAACTGATTTTCCACGCGTAGTTTGACACATGCATTATTGTCAAGTGTCAATTGGATGGGAAAACTAATTGAAATTTAAACTGTCCAACAATGTGACGTCACGTGGCAAAGTGTAAGCTAAAGAGTATACCATGATGTACATGTAGCAAGGTCCTTACCGATTTAACTTTGCTATTTGTACACTGATTTTCGACACGTTGTTTGACACTTGCATTGTTGTCAAGTGTTAATTGGTTGGGAAAACTAATTGAAATTTAAACTGTCCAATAGGGTAATGTCACGTGGCAAAGTGTAAACTAAAGTGTACACCATAGTGTACATGAGGCATGGTCCTTACTGATAGAACTTTCCTATTTGTACACTGATTTTTGACTTGTTGTTTGACACTTGCATTGTTGTCAAGTGTCAATTGGATGGAAAAATTGTTTGAAATTTAAACTACCCAACAAGGTAACGATACGTGGTGAAGTATAAACTAAAGTGCACACCATAGTTTACACGTCGCAAGGTTCTTACCTATTTAACTTTGCTATTTGTACACTGATTAGTGACACATTGTTTCAAACTTACATTATTGTAAAGCGTCAATGTGATGGGAAAATTGTTTTTAATTTAAACTGTCCAACAGTGTATTGTCACGTGACAAAGTATAAACTAAAGTGTACACCATGGTGTACATGTAGCAAGGGCCATCCCGATTTAACTTTGTTACTTTTACACTAATTTTTGATACATTGTTTGACACTTGTATTATCGTCAGGTGTCAATTGGATGGGAAAACTGCTTGAAATTTAAACTGTCCAATAGGGTAATAGAACTTGGCAAAGTGTAAACTAAAGTGTACACCATAGCGTACATATAGAAAGGTTCTTACCGATTGAACTTTGCTACTTGTACAATGATTTTTGAAACATTCTTTCAAACTTGCATTGTTGTCAAGCATCAATTGGATAGGAAAAATGTTTGAAATTTAAACTGTCCAACAGGGTAATGTCACGTGACAAAGTGTAAACTAAAGTGTACACCATAGGGTACATGTAGCTAGTTCCATGCCGATAGAACTTTGCTATTTGTAAACTGATTTTTGGCACATTGTTTGACACTTGCATTGTTGTCAAGTGTCAATTGGATGGGAAAACTATTTGAAATTTAAACTGCCCAACACTGTAATGTCATGTGGCAAAGTGTAAACTAAAGTGTGCACCATAGTGTACATATAGCAAGGTTCTTACCGATTGAACTTTGCTATTTGTACATTGAGTTTTGACTCGTTCTTTGACACTTGCATTAGTGTCAAGTATCAATTGGATGGGAAAACTATTTGAAATTTAAACAGTCCAACAGAATAATGTCACGTGGCAAAGTGTAAACTAAAGTGAACACCATAGTGTACTTATCGCAAGGTTCTTACCGATTGATCTTTGCTGTTTGTACACAAATTTTTGATACGTTGTTTGACACTTGCATTGTTTTCAAGTGTCAATTGGCTTGGAAAATAGTTTGAAATTTAAACTGTCCAATAGGGTAATGTCACGTGACAAAGTGTAAACTAAAGTGTACACCATTGTGTACATATAGGAAGGTTCTTACCGATTAAACTTTGCTATTTGTACACTGATTTTTGACACGTTGTTTGACATTTGCATTGTTGTCAAGTATCAATAGGACTGAAAAACTATTTGAAATTTAAACTGTCCAACAGGGTAATGTCACGTGGGAAAGTGTAAATTAAAGTGTACACCATAGTGTACATCTAGCAAGGTTCATACCGATTGAACTTTGCTATTTGTAAACAGATTTTTGGTACGTCGTTTGACACATGCATTATTGTCAAGTGTCAGTTGGATGGAAAAACTATTTGAAATTTAAACTGTCCAACAGTATAATGTCATGTAGCAAAGTGTAACTAAAGTGTACACCATGGTGTACATGTAGCAAGGTCCTTACCGATTTAACTTTGCTATTTGTACATTGATTTTCGACACGTTGTTTGACACTTGTATTGTTGTGAAGAGTCAATTGGATAGGAAAACTGTTTGAAATATAAACCGTCCAACATGGTAGTGTCACGTTGCATAGTGTAAACCAAAGTGTACACCATGGAGTACAATTAGCAACATCCGTACCGATTGAACTTTGCTATTTGTAAACTGATTTTTTGACACGTTGTTTGAGACTTGCATTTTTGTCAAGTGTCAATTGGATGGGAAAACTATTTGATACATGTGGCAAGGTTCTTACCGATTGAATTTTGCTATTTGTAGATTGATTTTTGAAACGTTCTTTCAAACTTGCATTGTTGTCAAGCATCAATTGGATAGGAAAACTGTTTGAAATTTAAACTGTCCAACAGGGTAATGTCACGTGATAAAGTGTAAACTAAAGTGTAAACCATAGTGTACAAGTAGCAAGGTTCTTACCGATTGAACTTTGCTATTTGTACACTGATTTTTGACATGTTGTTTGACACTTGCATTGTTTTCAAGTATCTATTGGATGGGAAAGATGTTTGAAATTTAAACTATTCAACAAGATAATGTCATGTGGCAAAGAGTAAACTAAAGTGTACACCATAGTGTACAGGTAGCAAGGTCTTTATCGATTGATCGTTGCTATTTGTACACTGATTTTTGATACGTTGCTCCACACTTTCATTGTTGTCAAGTGTCAATTGGATAAGAAAATAGTTTGAAATTTAAAATGCCGAACAGCATAATGTCACATGGCAAAGTGTAAACTAAAGTATACACCACACTGTACATGTAGCGAGATCCTTACCGATTGAACTTTGCTACTTAACTGATTTTTGACACATTTTTGACACTTGTATTATTGTAAAGTGTCAATAGGATGGGAAAACTATTTGAAATTTAAACTGTCCAATAGGCTAATGTCACGTGGCAAAGTGTAAACTAAACGGTACACCATAGTGTACATGTCGCAAGGTTCTTACCGATTAATCCTTGTTATTTATACATAGATTTTTGACATGTTGTTTGACACTTGCATTGTTGTTAAGTGTCAATTGGATGGGTAAACTATTTGAAATTTAAACTGTCCAATAGGGTAATGTCACGTGGCAAAGTGTAAACTAAAGTGTACACCATTGTGTACATATAGCAAGGTTCTTACCGATTGAACTTTGCTATTTGTACACTGAATTTTGACACTTGTATTGTTGTCAAGTATCAATTGGATGAAAAAATCGTTTGAAATTTAAACTGTCTACTGGGGCGATGTCATGTGGCAAAGTGTAAACTCAAGTATACATCATATTGTACATCTAGCAAGGTCCATACCAATTGAACTTTGCTATTTGTAAACTGATTTTTGGCACATTGTTTGACACCTGCATTGTTGTCAAGTGTCAATTGGATGGGAAAACTATTTTAAATTTAAACTGTCCACCAGTGTAACATCAAGTGCCAAAGTGTAAACTAAAGTGTACACCACGGTGTACATGTAACAAGGTCCTTACCGATTTAACTTTGCAATTTGTACACTGATTTTTGACACGTTGTTTGACACTTGAATTGTTGTCAAGTATCAATTAGATGGGAAAACTATTTGAAATTTAAACTGTCCAACAAGGTAATGTCATGTGGCATAGTGTAAACTAAAGTGTACACTATAATGTACATGTCGCTAGGTTCTCATCGATTGATCTCTACTATTTGTAAATTGATTTTTGACACGTTGTTTGACACATGCATTGTTTTCAAGTGTTAATTGAATGGGAAAACTATTTGATACATGTAGCAAGGTATTCTCGATTCAACTTTGCTATTTGTACACTGATTTTTGACACTTGCATTGCTGTGAAACATCAATTGGATGGGAAAACTATTTGAAATTTAAATCGTCTAAAAGGGTAATGTTTTGTGGCAAAGTGTAAACTAAAGTGTACACCACAGTGTACATATAGCAAGGTTCTTATCGATTGAACTTTGCTCTTTGTACACTGATTTTTGACACGTTGTTTAACACTTGCATTGTTGCTAAGTATCAATTGGATGGGAGAACTATTTGAAATTTAAGCTGTCCAATAGGGTAATGTCATGTGGCAAAGTGAAACAAAAGTGTACCCCATAGTGTACATGTTGCAAGGTCCTTACCGATTGAACTTTGCTATTTGTGATCTGATTTTGACACGTTGTTTGACACTTGCATTGTTGTCATGTTTCAATTGGATGGGAAAACTGTTTGAAATTTAAACTGTTCTACAGGGTAATGTCACGTGGCAAAGTGTAAACTAATGTGTACACCATAGTGTACATCTAGTAAGTCCATACCAATTGAAATTTACTATTTGTAAACTGATTTTTGGCACATTGTTTGACACCTGCATTGTTGTGAAGTGTCACTTGGACGGGAAAACTATTATAAATTTAAACTATCCAACAGTGTAATATCTCGTGGCAAAGTGTAAACCAAAGTGTACACCATGGTGTAAATGTAGCAAGGTCCTTACCGATTGAACGTTGCTATTTGTACACAGATTTTCGACACGTTGTTTAATGCTTGCATAGTTGGCAAGTGTCAATTGGTTGGAAAAACTGTTTGAAATTTAAATTGTGCAAAGTGTAAACTAATGTGTACACCATAGTGTACATGAGGCAAGGTCATTAGCGATAGAGCTTTACTATTTGTCCACAGATTTTCGACACGTTGTTTGACACTTACATTGTTGTCAAGTGTTAATTGGATGGAAAAACTAATTGAAATTTAAACTATCCAATAGGGTAATGTGACATGGGAAAGTGTAAACTAAAGTGTACACTAGAGTGCACATCTGTCGTGGTCCTTACCGATAGAACTTTACTATTTGTACACTAATTTTCGACACGTTGTTTAATACTTACATTGTCATCAACTGTCAATTGGATGGGAAAATTTTTTGAAATTTAAACTACCCAACAGGGTAATGATACATGGCAAAGTGTAAACTAAAGTGCACACAGAGTGTACATGTCGTGAGGTTCTTACCGATTGAACTTTGCTATTTGTACACTGATTTTTGGCACGTTGTGTCACAATTGCATTCTTGTCAAGCATCAATTGGATGGGAAAACTATTTGAAATTTAAACTGTCCAACAGGGTAATGTCACATTACAAAGTGTAAACTGAAGTATACACCATAGTGTACAAATCGCAGGGTTCTTACAGATCGAACTTTGCTATTTGTACCCATATTTTTGACACGTTGTTTGACACCTGCATTGTTGTCATGTGTCAATTAGGAAGGAAAATTGTTCGAAATTTAAACTGTCCAATAGAGAAATGTCACGTGGCAAAGTGTAAACTAAAGTGTATACCCTAGAGTCCATGTGGCAAGGTCCTTGCCTATTGAACTTTGTTATTTGTACACTGATTTTTGACATGTTGTTTGACACTTACCTTGTTGTCAACTGTCAATTGGATGGGAAAACTATTTGAAATTTAACTACAGAAAATTAGCTTGCAGATCTGTTCACTAAACCTTTAGATGGTTTGAGATTCGAGTCACTTGGGAAGGCTATTAGTGTTTGTGTACCTCCTTGACAAGTTTTATAGGAACATTCATGTACAATTCACATCCGCGTCCATTTTTGCATTCATTTCATTGCATGTTCATTTTGTTTGTATTTATCTTCTTCATATGTTTGTCATCTCTTCATTAAAAAAATAAAAAATACAAAAATTAAATAAAAAATACAAAAATTGTGGTGGCACAACTGTGTGGCGCATTCATGTTAAAAGAATTTAAATTAAAAAATAAAAAATAAAAAGGGGGGAAATTTCTAAAGCTTGATATATAATTCTAAAACTTGTATGTTGTGACCATGTATGAGCTAAAATGGAAAAGTTGTAGCATTATTTCCATTGGTTGTTTAGGTCATCATGGAGTACTTAGTATATGTGTCTTCATATACCATCTGCACTGCACACACTATGAATTTGTTAGTGGAACTCTACCGTGTGTGTGAGATTTGGGATGGCTGTCACATGTTAATAAGGTGACTTTGAACATGAATTGACCATTATTTAGTAGACCTAAACCCAAAAATAATCCTCCCATTATAATAAGCTCATATCTTAATGTTCTTCTTCGGGGCCTATTTGACTCGAGCAATTAAGCCTGCGGAGTCCTATAAAACTTGGTGCCTATGGTCAACTAACTTGGGTTAACCGGCCTAAAGCTCGCTACAGGGGTCATCTTAGTCGTCTAATGGAGAAGAACTTGCACTTAAGATGAAAAATTAATGAGCTAGAAAAATGAGAAACATGTGTCAAATATGGAGAGCTGGAATAATATGAAAATCTGAAAAATATAGAAGTTCATAGTAAGGGGAGATAAGTAAATATGATAAGAATAGGTCTTACTGCACATTACATTGTTTGACTTTCATTAGTAGGAGAATATACTTATTAGCAGTGATTGACATGTCCCTTCTCACAAAATTAAGGTTTGGAGTCTTGCTTGCATTTGATTAGTGACACTTTACACACGAGTCACTTATATTTTTATTACTTCATTTTGGACTGAACTAAGTATGTGGAGAGGTATACTACTTGTTAATTTTGCTTTTACATGCTATCAACTGCATTTTTAATAGTTATGTGTTATTGCTCGACTTGGTCTTAATGTGATTCCCTTCGACATTTGTAACAAAAAGGGGGAGAGAAAATGTATATACTGAGGGGGAGAAAATGGAAAATGAGAGCATGCACATAAGAGAACTATTGCATATGCATGCACATTTTGTTGATTGACATTACTTGCATTACATTGCTATGTCTAGGGGTCGTTGGAGAGAGACATAGATACATTTACCTACTGCATAAAAATATGAAAGTTTGCAGTAAGGGGGAGTGTTACATTACATTCCATATCACATTCATAGCTGTTTGAGTTTTGATGTTTAGTGATGTTAATGTTTCGGTTGGCGTTTTGATTGACATTTATGTTACGTCTTAAACTAGCATGTTAATTAGTGATTAAGTGCTTTAATTTCTATATTTCCTGTATCACATGCTTTTACACTGGGTATGTGAGTTTTTGGATTTCAGGAAACATGTACAACAAGGAATGCAAGACTCGGTGACTCGAATGCTGGGAAGTTTAGGTTGTTTTGATTGATTGTAATTCCTTGACTTGAATTTGTATAGTTTTGTCATAGAACACCAAAGGGGGAGATTGTTAGGTCTAAAATTGTAATTGGCATTCTATGAACAAAAAGGGACTTAATTGAACATGTTTAAAAGTTAAGGCTTGATGTGCAATATTGTATAGTTGTTAGGGTTTGTTTGTGTATGGAAAAGGAGTCAGCCAAAAATTATATATATACACAACAGAAAATGGCAAAAGGCGTGGCTGCTGGGGGAATTAAAAAAAAGGGGGCTGCTGCTTGAGGAATAAAATAATGGAGGCTGCTAATTAAATTATCTTTATCACATGCATGAGAGACAAAGCAGATTTGAAGAATTTGTAGCCACCGAATTGGGTATATTTATTCACGAAAAGCTGAAGCAAATTTGGGGTTGAATTGGACAAATACACGTGCTGTTGGAAGTCCAAAGTTGTGGCAGTTTTCTGGTAATATACTTAATCAATACACAACCACTTGGGGTTCATTTGAAAAGTCAACAATTGATGGCTATCTTTATTGTGTATATTCACAACATTGTTGGCAGTAGTTTTTGAAGGATTTTGTGGACAAGAATTCTGGAATTAAGAAGTTACTAGCTGCTGAATTTTTATATATACACACAACATTATTTGCTGCAGTTTTTAAGAAAATTAGAGATTGCCATATTGCTCTTACATTGAGAAACATCCTCCCATATTCTTTCAAGAGATTCAAGGAGTGCTTCAAGAGATTAATTCATCTTCTTCGTTCTTGTAATCCGACAATCTGTTGTGTGGGGAAACCATCAAAGTTAGTGAAGACAAAACACCATGGTTCCTTAATCCTTTGAGGAACGGATTCTCTCATTGGAGGATTGAGAGAGGTGGACGACAAGCGTAGGAACTGGACAAGAATAGGAGGTTCTTGGAATTCCACTTGGTGATACAATCAGCTAAAAACCAGGAGGCTGTATTGGATAGCAGATTGGGCTGCAGGAGATAGATCGGGAAACTAGTAGGAGATTAGCAGTATCTACGACAGTAGATAGTGGGACTGGAACAGCGGGTCTAACTGGTTACGGAGTTTGACAGAACTTGTATTTGTCTGATTGGTATAGTGGAAACTATTGGCTTGGTCCTGGAGTTTTACCCACATTGGGGTTTCTCCGTCATCAAACAATTGTGTTATTTATATTTCTGTAATTTACTTATTTCCAGTAATTCAACGTAGGATAAAAAAGCATGGGAATTGATTTGGACACATTAATAATTGTGACTTGTTGCATTTATTAATTAATTTGTAAAATTCCGCATAAACACCTATTCACCTCCCCTCTAGGTATTATTTGGGTCAAACTATATTATTTCAAGGGTACAAATAGCTAAGTTCAATCGGTAAGAACCTTGCTATATGTACACTATGGTGTACACTTTAGTTTACACTTTGCCACGAGACATTGCCATGTTGGACAATTTAAATTTCAAATAGTTTTCTCATCCAATTGACATTTGACAACAATGCAAGTGTCAAACAACGTGACAAAAATCAGTGTACAAATAGCAAAGATTAATTGGTAAGAACCTTACGACATGTACACTTTAGTTTACACTTTGCCACGTGACATTTTTCCCATCCAATTGATACTCAACAATAATGCAAGTGTCAAACAACGTGTCAAAAATCAGTGTACAAATAGCAAAGTTTAATCGATAAGAACCTTGCTATATGTACACTATCGTGTACACTTTAGTTTACACTTTGCCACGTGATATTACACTGTTGGACAGTTTAAATTTCAAACAATTTTCCCGTCCAATTGCCACTTGACCATAATACAAGTGTGAAACAACGTATCAAAAATCAGTGTGCAAATAGTAAAGTTCAATAGGTAAGAACTATGCGACATGTAAACTATAGTGTGCACTTTAGTTTACACTTTGCCAGATATCGTTACCCTATTGGGTAGTTTAAATTTCAATTAGTTTTCCCATCCAATTGACGCTTGACAACAATTCAAGTGTCAAACAACGTGTCGAAAATCAGTGTACAATTAGCAAAGTTTAATTGGTAAGGACCTTGCTACATGTACACCATGGTGTACACTTTACTTTACACTTTGCCACGTGACATTACACTGTTGGACAGTTTAAATTTCAAATAATTTTCCCATCCAACTGACACTTGACAACCATAAATGTGTCAAACGACGTGCCAAAAATTAGTTTACAAATAGCAAAGTTCAATCGGTATGGACCTTACTAGATGTACACTATGGTGTACACTCGAGTTTACATTGGACTCAACAAGTTCACGGATGAAGTGATGACGAATATCAATATGTTTAGTCCTAGAATATTGAATAGGATTTTTGGAGATGTTGATAGCGCTGGTGTTATCACAAAACACGGTTATGGTGCCCTGATTTATCCCATAATCACTCAACATTTGCTTCATCCAAAGCAATTGAGTGCAGCAGCTATCGACTGCAATGTATTCTGTCTCGGCTATAGACAGAGAAACTGATTTTTGTTTCTTACTCATCCATGACACAAGATTAGAATCAACATAGAAGCATCCACCCGAGGTACTCTTCCTATCATCGGCATTTCCAGCCCAATCGGCATCAGAATAGTCGGCGAGTTCAAGATTTGACTCTCTAGAAAATAAGATCCCATGATTTATAGTCCCATTCACATACCTAATGATACGTCTCACTGTACTAAAATGGGATTCCTTAGGATCTGCTTGAAATCTCACACACACGCCAACACTGAAAGCTATGTCAGGTCTACTGGCTGTAAGGTAGAGTAAGCTACCTATCATACTCCTATACAATGTCTGATCAACACTTCTACCTATAGGATCATGACCTAACTTAGCACTTGTGCTCATAGGTGTCCTTGTGTATTTTTTACTATCCAGTCCAAATCGCTTAACTAGGTCTTTGGCATACTTTGATTGAGAGTTAAACAACCCATAATCACTTTGCTTTACTTGAAGGCCAAGGAAGTAACTTAGCTCTCCAACCATACTCATTTCAAATTCTCATTTCATACATTCAGCAAATTCATGAGCAAGGGAGTCAATGGGAGAGCCAAACACAATATCATCAACATAGATCTGTGCTATAGTTATGGTTTCTTCAATATGTCTAATGAATAGAGTTCTGTCTGCACCACCTCGTGAAAAACCATGATCAACGAGATATGTAGTGAGTCTATCATACCGAGCTCTAGGAGCTTATTTCAGACAATACAAGGCTTTATTCAATTTGTAGACATAATGAGGAAACTTAGGATCGATGAATCCTTTGGGCTATTCAACATATGCCTCTTCTTGAAGTATTCCATTCAAAAAGGCACTCTTGACATCCATTTGATACAGTTTGAACCCTAAAGTACAAGCAACCGCAAGAAGGATGTGAATGGACTCAAGACGTGCAACAGGGGCAAATGTCTCATCAAAATCTACCCCTTCAACCTGAGTGTACCCCTGAGCAACTAGCCTAAGGGTCAAATGTCTCATCAAAATCTACCCCTTCAACCTGAGTGTACCCCTGAGCAACTAGCCTAGCCTTATTTCTTGTTATGGTACCCTAGTCATCAGTCTTGTTCTTGAAAATCCACTTAGTACCTATCACATTGCAATCATCAGGCCTAGGCACTAGATACCAAACATTGTTTCGAACAAATTGATTAAGCTCCTCATGCATTGCATTCACCCAGCATTCATCTTTAAGAGCTTCCTCAACTTTCTTAGGCTCAATCTGGGATACATAACTTGTATAGGTTAGGTTATTCAGAACTCTCTTTCTTAACCTCATACCTTCATCTAGATCCCCAATGATGTTGACCTTAGGATGGTTAGATTTGACCCTGGATGATGGTTCTCTAGGAAGCTTAGTTTATTCACGAGGTGAAGGATCCTTAACAGAAATGTCTATGCCTTTGGGGAATAGCGAAGATTTTGGAATTGATTGTTCTTTATCTTCGGTTGTGGGTCCTTGATCATCACTTAGATCATCTAATCTACCCCATTTTCAATACTCTCTTCCTTATAGAAAGCATCATCAACAACAACATTTATAGACTCCATGACATTCTGAGTACGTAAGTTGTATACTCGATAGGCTCTACTATTCCTAGAGTACCCTAGAAAAAACCCTTCATCACTTTTGGAATCAAACTTGCCTCGATTTTCTCTATCCCTCATAATGTAACACTTGTTGCCAAACACCCGAAAGTATTTAACATTAGGCTTTTTGCCTTTCCATATCTCATAGGGAGTCTTGTTTGATTTCGGTCTCAAGTATACCCTATTTACTATGTGGCATGTGGTGTTAATAGCTTCATCCCAGAAATGCATTGCTAGATCCTTGCCGTGAAGCATGGCTCTAGCCATTTCCTGTAGCACTCTATTTTTCCTCTCAACAACCCCATTTTGTTGTGGAGTGATTGGTGAGGAGAACTCATGCTGAATTCCCTCCTCCAAACAGAAGTTTTCAAGATTAGAGTTTTCAAACTCTTTTCCATGATCACTTCGAATCCTAGAAATCGAAAGATTTTATTCAATTCTGAGTCTTTTACACAAAGATTTAACCAGATCACAAGTCTCGAATTTTTCTCTTAGTAGCTCAATCCAGGTGTATGTAGAGAAGTTGTCTACTACAACAAGAATATAACGTTGACCTCCCAGACTCTCAATTCTAGAAGGTCCCATTAAATCCACATGGAGAAGTTCTAATGTTTTGTCAGTCAAGATTTTAGATGTTCGTTTATGGTTTATCCTAAGTTGTTTTCCTTGTCGACACGGCTTGCACACAACATTTAAAACTCACTTCATAGTCAGCATCACAAATTTGACTAATGCTCAACAGATTGGACTTAAGACCCTCTACATAAAGCACATTAGATATAGTAGGAAGTCCAGATATGTTGATGGTGCCTTTACCATGGATAGGTGCCGTACCCCTGTCTCCAAAGGTAACTACACCACTGTTGTAGTCATCAAAGGTAGAGAATAAGGCCTTATTACCGCACATGTGTCTAGAACAAGCACTATCAAGATACCACATACATGTATTTTGAGCCTTATATGCAACATGAGCTACAGAACAATTTGAATTCTCACCATACCTACCCACATCAGATTTCTTGACCCAAACTTTTCTAGAGGTCAAGGTGATCCTAGTCAATTTTGTCACCATCTTAGTTAAGTGACTAACCTGATTTGAAAGGAAGTTTACTTGACTAGGGATATCCTGACTTCTATTTCTATTTGCTAGCTTATGACACCTAGGTCCCGTGTGTCCTAAAGCACCACAGTGATGACAAATGGGTATGAACCTAGGCTCAAATGCATGTGATGGTTGGTGCTGAAATTTTGGTGTGGAAATCTTACGGGCTCTAGTTGCATTCAGTTCAGTGACACTCTTACTTTTGGATTCATGATTGATTGAAATACTAGAATAGTTGGAAGCAGGCACGAATGTGGTCTTGGATGAACTAGTCACGTTGCTATCACTCTTCACAAATCCTAGACCTTACCTATTCCCAGTGGGTTTGTTCATTCCTAACGGGTCATCTAGTTTCTTAGTCCCACTCATAAAAGACTGCAGTTGAATATTAGATTTCTCTAACTCACAAGTTAGTGTCTTAACCCTGTCCTCTAGCTTTTCATTGACACACTTCAACTCACTAAGGTTTTTAGATGAGACATGAAGATCATTAGTGAGTCTCTCTTTCTCTCTCTCAAGCTCGTCTACCTTCTTAAATAGGGCCTTATTTACCTTTTTAATCTTGAGACTCTCTTTAAACAGAAGTTGATAAGCCTCATGTATATCCGTCTCATCCTCAGTCTCGTCACTAGACTTCTCACTCTCTACATCCTCCTCAACCTTCTCACCATCCTTATCTGACTCACTCTTAACTGTAGATACAAAAGCCATATAACCTTTTTCATCTTCACTACTGGAGGTATACCTTTGATCACTTGAGTTTGATTCATCATCAGTCAATGACACAGCTAATGCTTTGCTCCTTCCCTTTTTTAGATTTTTCTTAAAGTTGGGACATTCATTTCTATAGTGCCCAAATCCCTGACACTCATGGCACCTAACAACTTGAGATTTCTTACTAGACTTCCTAGCAATTGGTTTATCACTTTTCTCTTTTTGGAATTTACTAGGGACTCCTCTATTTTTGTCTTGGGACCATCTCTTGTCCTTTAAAGCTTTCTGGAACTTCTTTAGGAAGTAAGCTATTTTCTCATCTTTAAGGGTTTCTATGTCAGACGACTCAGACTCTTCTTTTCCAACTGTGTTCAGCGCTATGGACTTGTTTTTCTTAGGTTGTGAGATAGTGAGTTCATAGGTTTGAAGGGGCTGTAACCTTAGGTCTAAATCTCTCGGGCAAAGACCTAAGAACCTTTCTCACAATTTTTGACTCGGGAATCTTCTCACCTAGATTGAAACTAGAATTTACAATGTCATTCAATTTTGCATAAAACTCATCAAACGATTCATCATCCTTCATCCTGATTTCTTCAAACCTCGAGGTTAGCATTTGTAATTTTGAATTTTTCAGGATTTTAGTTCCCTCATGCATAGTCTCTAGAATGTCCCATACTTCTTTAGTAGTCTCACACATTGACACCCTTCTAAATTCTTCGGGAGACATGGCCATAAACAAGGCATGAAGTCCTTTGCTATTCCAATTGCAATCAGCTAATTCTTCCATTGTCCAAAGTGAAATATCAGTTAGATTGACAACACCTGACACAGTTGTGGAAGGAGGTTTCCAACCATTTTGTACACTCACCCAAACACGTTCATCTAAGGACTTGAGAAAAGTACGCATCCTAACCTTCCAGTAGGCATAGTTGCTTCCGTCAAAATACGGAGGCACAGACAGTGATTGACTCATCTAGACAACAATGGGTCAGGACTCGAGTTTTAGTTCTGATACCACTTGAAATAACGTAGTTTGACCCAAATAACACCTAGAGGGGGGTGAATAGGTGTTTATGTGAAATTTACAAATTAATTAATAAATGCAACAAGTCAAATTATTAATATGTCCAAGTCAATTCACATGCTTTACTATCCTACATTGAATTACCGAAAATAAGTAAATTGTAGAAATATAAAGAATATAATTGTTTGATGATGGAGAAACCTCAATGTGGGTAAAACTCCGGGACCAAGCCAGTAGTTTCCACTATACCAATCAGGCAAGTACAAGTTCTGTCAAACTCCATACCCAGTCAGACCCGATGTTCCAGTCTCACTATCTACTGCTGTAGATACTGCTCCTGTTAGCTTCTCGATCTATCTCCTACAACCCAATCTGCTATCCAATACAGCCTCCTGGTCTTTAGTTGATTGTATTACCAAGTAGAATTCCAAGAACCTCTTGTTCTTGTTCAGTTCCTATGCTTATCGTCCACCTCTTTCAATCCTCCAATGAGAGAGTCCGTTCCTCAAAGGATTGAGGAACCGTGGTGTTTTGTCTTCACAAACTTTGATGTTTTCCCCACACAACGGATTGTCAGATTACAAGAACGAAGAAGATAATTAATCTCTTGAAGCACTCCTTGGATTTCTTGAAAGAATATGGGAGGATGTTTCTCAATGTAAGAGCAATATGGCAATCTCTAATTTTCTTAAAAATTGTAGCAAATAATGTTGTGTGTATATATAAAAATTCAGCAGCTAGTAACTTCTTAATTCCAGAATTCTTGTCCACATAATCCTTCAAAAACTACTGCCAATAATGTTGTGAATATACACAATAAAGATAGCCATCAATTGTTGACTTTTCAAATGAACCCCAAGCGGTTGTATATTGATTAAGTATATTACCAGAAAACTGCCACAACTTTAGACTTTCAATAGCACGTGTATTTGTCCAATTCAACCCCAAATTTGCTTCAGCTTTTCGTGAATATATATACCCAATTCGACGGCTGCAAATTCTTCAAATCTACTTTGTCTCTCATGCATGTGATAAAGATAATTTAATTAATAGCCTCTATTATTTTATTCCTCAAGTAGCAGCCCTTTTTTTTAATTCCCCCAGCAGCCACGCCTTTTGCCATTTTCTGTTGTGTATATATATAATTTTTGGCTGACTCCTTTTCCATACACAAACCAAACCCTAACAACTAAAAAATATTGCACATCAAGCCTTGACTTTTAAACATGTTCAATTAAGTCCCTTTCTGTTCATAGAATGCCAATTACAATTTCAGACCTAACAATCCTAATTTTTGACACGTTGTTTGACACTTGCATTGTTGTCAAGTATCAATTGGATGGAAAAACTGTTTGAAATTTAAGCTGTCCAACAGGGCAATTTCACGTGGCAAAGTGAAAACTAAAGTGTACATCATAGTGTACATATAGCAAGGTCCTTACCGATTGAACTTTGGTATTTGTAATCTGATTTTTGACACGTTATTTGACACTTGTATTGTTGTTAAGTGTTAATTGAATGGGAAAACTATTTGATACATGTAACAAAGGTCTTACCGATTAAACTTTCCTATTTGTACACTGATTTTTGACACTTGCATTGCTGTGAAGTGTCAATTGGATGGAAAAATTGTTTGAAATCTAAACTGTCCAGCAGGGTGATGTCACATGGTAAAGTGTAAACTAAAGTGTACACCATGGAGTACAATTGGCATGGTCCTTACCGATTGAACTTTGCTATTTGTACACTGATTTTCGACACGTTGTTTGATACATGCATTGTTGTCAAGTGCCAATTGGATGGGAAAATTGTTTGAAATTTAAACTGTCCAATATAGGAATGTCACGTGGCAAAGTGCAAACTAAAGTGTACACCATAGTGTATATGCAGAAAGGTTCTTATCGATTGAACTTTGTTATTTGTACACTGATTTTCGACACGTTGTTTGACACTTGCATTGTTGTCAAGTTTCAATTGGATGAAAAAACTATTTGAAATTTAAACTATCCTACATGGTAATGTCACGTGGTAAAGTGTAAACCAAAGTGTACGTGTAGCAAGGTTCTTACCGATTGAACTTTGATATTTGTACATTGATTTTTGACACGTTGTTTGACACTCGCATTGTTATTAAGTATCAATTGGATGGGAAAACTATTTGAAATTTAAATTGTCCAATAGGGTAATGTCACGTGGTAAAGTGTAAACTAAAGTGTACACCATAGTGTATATGTCATAAGGTTCTCACTCATTGATCTTTGCTATTTGTACACTGATTTTTGACACGTTGTTTGACACTTGCACTGTTGTCAAGTGTCGATTGGATGAGAAAACTATTCAAAATTTAAACTGTCCAACATGGTAATGTCTCCTGGCAAAGTGTAAACTAAAGTGTACACCATAGTGTACATATAGCAAGGTTCTTACCGATTGAACTTAGCTATTTGTACCCTAATTTTTGACACGTTGTTTGACACTTGCATTGTTGTCAAGTATCAATTGGATGGTAAAACTATTTGAAATTTAAGCTGTTCAACAGGGTAATGTCACATGGCAAAGTGAAAACTAAAGTGTACATCATAGTGTACATATAGCAAGGTCCTTACTGATTGAATTTTGCTATTTGTAATCTGATTTTTGACACTTTGTTTGACACTTGCATTGTTGTCACGTGTTAATTGAATGAGAAAACTGTTTGATACATGTAGTAAGGGTCTTACCGATTGAACTTTCCTATTTGTACACTGATTTTTGACACTTGCATTGCTATGAAGTGTCAATTGGATGGGAAAATTGTTTGGAATTTAACTGTCCAACAGGGTGATGTCACGTGGTGAAGTGTAAACTAAAGTGTACACCATGGAGTACAATTAGCAAGGTCCTTACCGATTGAACTTTGCTATTTGTACACTGATTTTTGACACATTGTTTGATACTTGCATTCTTGACAAGTGCCAATTGGATGGGAAAATTGTTTGAAAGTTAGACTATCCAATATAGGAATGTCACGTGGCAAAGTGTAAACTAAAGTGTATACCACAGAGTACATGTAGCGAGGTTCTTACCAATTAAACTTTGATATTTCTACATTGATTTTTGACGCGTTGTTTGACACTTGCATTTTTGTCAATTGTCAATTGGATGGAAAAACTATTTGAAATTTAAACTATCCAAAAGAGTAATGTCACGTGACAAAGTGTAAAATAAAGTGTACACCATGCAGTACAATTAGCAAGGTCCTTACTGATTGAACTTTCCTATTTGTACACTGATTTTCGACACGTTGTTTGATACTTGCATTCTTGTCAAGTGCCAATTGGATGGGAAAACTGTTTGAAATTTAAACTATCCAATATAGGAATGTCACGTGGCAAAGTGTAAACTAAAGTATATACCACAGAGTACATGTAGCAAGGTTCTTACCAATTGAACTTTGATATTTCTACATTGATTTTTGAAATGTTGTTTGACACTTGCATTGTTGTCAATTGTCAATTGGATGGAAAAACTATTTGAAATTTAAACTGTCTAAAAGAGTAATGTCACGTGGCAAAGTGTAAACTAAAGTGTACATGTAGCAAGGTTCTTACCGATTGAACTTTGATATTTGTACATTGATTTGTAACACGTTGTTTGGCACTTGCATTGTTGCCAATTGTCAATTTGATGGGAAAACTGTTTGAAATTTAAATTGTCCAACAAGGTATTGTCCCATGGCAACGTGTAAACTAAAGTGTACACCATAGTGTACATGTAGCAAGGTTCTTACCGATTGAACTTCAATATTTGTACATTGATTTTTGACACGTTGTTTGACACTTACATTGTTGTCAAGTGTCAATTGGATGGGAAAACTGTTTGAAATTTAAATTGTCCAACAAGGTATTGTCCCATGGCAACGTGTAAACTAAAGTGTACACCATAGTGTACATGTAGCAAGGTTCTTACCGATTGAACTTCAATATTTGTACATTGATTTTTGACACGTTGTTTGACACTTACATTGTTGTCAAGTGTCAATTGGATGGGAAAACTGTTTGAAATTTAAATTGTCCAACAAGGTATTGTCCCATGGCAACGTGTAAACTAAAGTGTACACCATAGTGTACATGTAGCAAGGTTCTTACCGATTGAACTTCAATATTTGTACATTGATTTTTGACACGTTGTTTGACACTTACATTGTTGTCAAGTGTCAATTGGATGGGAAAACTGTTTGAAATTTAAATTGTCCAACAAGGTATTGTCCCATGGCAACGTGTAAACTAAAGTGTACACCATAGTGTACATGTAGCAAGGTTCTTACCGATTGAACTTCAATATTTGTACATTGATTTTTGACACGTTGTTTGACACTTACATTGTTGTCAAGTGTCAATTGGATGGGAAAACTGTTTGAAATTTAAATTGTCCAACAAGGTATTGTCCCATGGCAACGTGTAAACTAAAGTGTACACCGTAGTGTATATGTAGAAAGGTTCTTATCGATTGAACTTTCTTATTTGTACACTGATTTTCGACACGTTGTTTGACACTTGCATTGTTGTCAAGTGTCAATTGGATGAAAAAACTATTTGAAATTTAAACTATCCCACATGGTAATGTCATGTGGCAAAGTGTAAACCAAAGTGTACATGTAGCAAGGTTCTTACCGATTTAACTTTGCTATTTGTACACTGATTTTTTACACGTTGTTTAACACTTGCAATGTTGTCAAGTGTAAATTGGATGGGAAAAATGTTTGAAATTTAAACTGTCCAATAGGATAATGCCACGTGGTAAAGTGCAGACTAAAGTGTATACCATAGTGTATATGTATCAAGGTTCTTACCGATTGAACTTTGCTATTTGTACACTGATTTTTGACATGTTGTCTGACACTTGTATTGTTATCAAGTGTCAATTGGATGGTAAAACTATTTGAAATTTAAACTGTCCAATAGGGTAATGGCATGTAGCAATGTGTAAACTAAAGTGTATACTGTAGTGTATATGTCGCAAGGTTCTTACCGATTGAACTTTGCCATTTGGGCACTGATTTTTGACACGTTGTTTGACACTTGCGTTGTTGTCAAGTGTCAATTGGATGGGTAAACTATTTGAAATTTAAATTGTCCAACAAGGTATTGTCCTATGGCAACGTGTAAACTAAAGTGTACACCATAGTGTACATGTAGCAAGGTCCTTACCGATTGAACTTTACTATATGTACGCTGATTTTTGACACGTTTCTTGACACTTGCATTGTTGTCAAGTGTCAATTGGATGGGAAAACTGTTTGAAATTTAAACTGTCCAATAGGATAATGTCACGTGGCAAAGTGCAGACTAAAGTGTATACCATAGTGTATATGTAGCAAGGTTCTTATCGATTGAACTTTGCTATTTGTGCACTCATTTTTGATAGGTTGTTTGACAATTGCATTGTTGTCAAGTGTCAATTGGATGGGAAAACTATTAGAAATTTAAACTATCCAACATGGTAATGTCATGTGACAAAGTGTAAACTAAAGTGTACACCATAGTGTATATGTAGCAAGGTTCTTACCGATTAAACTTTACTTTTTGTACACTGATTTTTGGCACGTTGTTTGACACTTTCATTGTTGTCAAGTGTAAATTGGATGGAAAAACTGTTCGAAATTTAAACTATCCTGCATGGTAATGTCACTTTGAAAAGTGTAACTAAAGTGTGCACCATAGTGTATATGTAGCAAGGTTCTTACCGATTGAACTTTGCTAATTATACACTGATTTTTGAAATGTTGTTTTACACTTGCATTATTTTCAAGTGTCAATTAGATGGGAAAACTATTTGAAATTTAAACTATCCAACAGGGTAATTTTACATGGCAAAGTGTAAACTAAAGTGTACACCATAGTGTATTTGTAGCAAGGCGCTTACCAATTGAACTTTGCTATTTGTGCATTGATTTTTGACACGTTTTAAACTCGCGTTGTTGTCAAGTGTCAATTTGATTGGAAAATTGTTTGAAATTTAAACTGCCCAATGGGGTAATGTCACGTGGCAAAGTGTGAACTAAAGTGTACACCATAGTGTACATGTTGCAAGGTTCTTACCGATTGAACTTTTCTTTTTGTACATTGATTTTTTACACGTTGTTTGACACTTGCATTGTTGTCAAGTGTGAATTGGATGGGAAAACTATTTGAAAACAAAACTATCCAACAGGGTAATGTCACGTGCCAAAGAGCAAATTAAAGTGTGCACCATAGTGTATATGTAGCAAGGTGCTTATCGATTTAACATTGCTATTTGTACACTGATTTTTGACACATTGTTTGACACATGCTTTGCTGTCATATGTCAATTGGATGGGAAAATTGTTTGAAATTTAAATTGTCTAACAAGATAATGTCACATGGCAAAGTGTAAACTAAAGTGTACACCATAGTGTATCTTTAGCAAGGTTCTTACCGATTGAACTTTGATATTTGTGCACTGATTTTTGACATGTTGTTTAACACTTGCATTGTTGTCAAGTGTCAATTGAATGGGTAAACTGTTTGAAATTTAAACTGTCCAATAGGGTAATGTCACGTGGCAAAGTGTATACTAAAGTGTACACCATAGTGTACATGTAGGAAGGTGCTTACCGATTGAACTTTGCTATTTGGGCACTGATTTTTGACACATTGTTTGACACTTGCATTTTTTACTAGTGTCAATCGGATGGGAAAAGAATTTGAAATTTAAACTGTACCTCAGGGTAATTTCATGTGGCAAAGCGTAAACTAAAGTGTACACCATAGTGAATATGTAGCAAGGTTTTTCCTGATTGAACTTTGCTAATTGTACACTAATTTTTGACACATTGTTCGACACTTGGATTATTGTCAAGAGTTAATTGGATGGTAAAACTATTTAATATTTAAACTGTCCATCTTGGTAATGTCATGTGGTAAAGTGTAAACTAAAGTGTACACCATAGTGTACATATCGCAAGGTTCTTATCGATTGAACTTTGCTATTTGTGCACTGATTTTTGACACGTTGTTTGACACTTGCATTGTTGTCAAGTGTGAATTGGAAGGGAAAACTATTTAAAATTTGAACTGTCCTATAGGTTAATGTCACGTGGTAAATTGTAAACTAAAGTGTATACCATAGTGTATATTTAGCAAGGTCCTTACCAATTGAACTTTGCTATTTGTACAATGATTTTCGACGTGTTGTTTGACACTTGTATTGTTGTCAAGTGTCAATTGGATGGCAAAACTATTTGAAATTTAAACTATCCAATAGAGTAATGTCATGTGGCAAAGTGTAAACTAAAGTATACGCCATAGTGTACAAGTAGCAAGGTTCTTATCGATTGAACTTTGATATTTGTACATTGATTTTTGACACGCTGTTTGACACTTGCATTATTGTCAAGTGTCAATTGAATGGGTAAACTGCTTGAAATTTAAACTGTCTAACAGGGTAATGTCTCGTGGCAAAGTGTAAACTAAAGTCTACACCATAGTGTGCATGTTACAAGGTTCTTACCGATTGAACTTTGCTAATTGTACACTAATTTTTGGCACGTTGTTTGACACTTACATTGTTGTCAAGTGTCAATTGGATGGGAAAATTGTTCGAAATTTAAACTGTCTAACAGGGTAATGTCTCGTGGCAAAGTGTAAACTAAAGTGTACACTATAGTGTGCATGTAGCAAGGTTCTTACTGATTGAATTTTGCTATTTGTACATTGATTTTTGATGCGTTGTTTGACCCTTACATTGTTGTCAAGTGTCAATTGGATGGGGAAACTATTTGAAATTTGAACTGTCCAACAGGGTAATGTCTCGTGGCAAAGTGTAAACTAAAGTCTACACCACAGTGTGCATGTAGCAAGGTTCTTACCTATTGAACTTTATTAGTTGTACACTTATTTTTGACACTATGTTTGACATTTGCATTGTTGTCGGTGTCAATTGGAGGGAAAAATGAATTTGAAATTTAAATAGTCCGATAAGGTAATGTCACGTGACAAAGTGTAAATTAAAGTGTGCACAGTACTATACTTGTTGCATGGTTCTGACCTTGAACTTTGATATTGGTACATTGGTTTTTGACATGTTGTTTGAAAATTTTGTTGTTGTCAAGTGTCAATTGGAGGGGAAAACTGTTCGAAATTTAAATTGTCCAACAGGGTAATGTCTCGTGGTAAAGTGTAAACTATTGTGTACACCATAGTGTGCATTTAGCAAGGTTTTTATGGACTGAACTTTGTGCTTGGTATACTGATTTTTGACACGTTACTTGACACTTGCATTGTTGTCAGGTATTCATAGGAGGAGAAAATGGTTTGAAATTTAAACTTTTTGATAGAGTAATGTCATGTGGCAAAGTGTAAATTAAAGTGTACATAGTAGTGCACATGTCACATGGTTCTTACCGATTGAACTTTGATATTGGTACACTGATTTTTGACACGTTGTTTGACAATTGCATTGTTGTTAAGTGTCAATTGCAGGGAAAAACTATTTGAAATTTAAACTATCCAAGAGGGTAATGTCATGTGACAAAGTGTAAACTAGGGTTTACACCATATTGTACATGTAGCAAGGTCCTTACCGATTGAACTTTGCTATTTCTACACTGATTTTCGGCACGTTGTTTGACATTTGCATTGTAGTCAAGTACCAATTGGATGGGTAAACTATTTGAAATTTAAACTGTCTAAATGGGTAATGTCACGTGACAAAGTGTAAATTAAAGTGTACATCACAGTGTACATGTAGCAAGGTGCTTACTGATTGAACTTTGCTATTTGTACACTGATTTTTGACACGTTGTTTGACACTTGCATTGCTGTCAAGTGTCATTTGGAAGGGAAAATTGTCTGAAATTTAAACTGTCCAACAGGATAATGACACGTGGCAAAGTATAATCTAAAGTGTACTCCATAGTGTACATGGAGCGAGGTTCTTACCGATTGAACTTTGCTATTTGTACACTGATTTTTCTCACATTGTTTGACACTTGCATTGTTGTCAAGTGTCAATTGGATGGGAAAATAGTTTGAAATTTAAACTGTCCAGCAGGGATATGTCACATGGTAAAGTGTAAACTAAACTGTACACCGTAGTGTACATGTAGCATGGTTCTTATTGATTGAACTTTGATATTGGTACACTAATTTTTAACATGTTGTTTGACACTTGCATTGTTGTCAAGTGTCAATTGGAGGGGAAAACATTTTGAAATTTAAACTGCCTTACAGGGTTATGTCACGTAGCAAAGTGTAAACTAAAGTTTACACCATAGTGTACGTTTAGCAAGGTCTTTAGCGATTAAACTTTGCTATTTGTACATTGATTTTCGACACGTTGTTTGACACTTAAATTGTTGTCAAGTGTCAATTGCAAGGGAAAATTGTTTGAAATTTAAACTGTCTAAAAGGGTAATGTCACGTGGGAAAGTGTAAATTAAAGTTTACACCATAGTGTATATGTAGCAAGGCCCTTACCGATTGAACTTTGCTATTTGTACACTGATTTTCGACATATTATTCGGCACTTGCATTGTTGTCAAGTGTCAATTAGATGGGAAAACTATTTGAAATTTAAACTGTCCAATAGGATAATGTCACGTGGTAAAGTGTAAACTAAAGTGTACACCATAGTGTACGTGTAGCATGGTTCTTATCGACAAAACATTGCTATTTGTACATTGATTTTGGACACGTTGTTTGACACTTGATTGCTGTCAAGTGTCATTTGGATGGAAAATTCTCTGAAATTTAAACTGTCCAACAGGATAATGACACGTGGCAAAGTTTAACCGAATGTGTACTCCATAGTGTACATGTAGCAAGGTAATGTCACGTGGTAAAGTGTAAACTAAAGACGTGGTAAAGTGTAAACTAAAGACGTGGTAAAGTGTAAACTAAAGACGTGGTAAAGTGTAAACTAAAGACGTGGTAAAGTGTAAACTAAAGACGTGGTAAAGTGTAAACTAAAGACGTGGTAAAGTGTAAACTAAAGACGTGGTAAAGTGTAAACTAAAGACGTGGTAAAGTGTAAACTAAAGACGTGGTAAAGTGTAAACTAAAGACGTGGTAAAGTGTAAACTAAAGACGTGGTAAAGTGTAAACTAAAGACGTGGTAAAGTGTAAACTAAAGACGTGGTAAAGTGTAAACTAAAGACGTGGTAAAGTGTAAACTAAAGACGTGGTAAAGTGTAAACTAAAGACGTGGTAAAGTGTAAACTAAAGACGTGGTAAAGTGTAAACTAAAGACGTGGTAAAGTGTAAACTAAAGACGTGGTAAAGTGTAAACTAAAGACGTGGTAAAGTGTAAACTAAAGACGTGGTAAAGTGTAAACTAAAGACGTGGTAAAGTGTAAACTAAAGACGTGGTAAAGTGTAAACTAAAGACGTGGTAAAGTGTAAACTAAAGACGTGGTAAAGTGTAAACTAAAGACGTGGTAAAGTGTAAACTAAAGACGTGGTAAAGTGTAAACTAAAGACGTGGTAAAGTGTAAACTAAAGACGTGGTAAAGTGTAAACTAAAGACGTGGTAAAGTGTAAACTAAAGACGTGGTAAAGTGTAAACTAAAGACGTGGTAAAGTGTAAACTAAAGACGTGGTAAAGTGTAAACTAAAGACGTGGTAAAGTGTAAACTAAAGACGTGGTAAAGTGTAAACTAAAGACGTGGTAAAGTGTAAACTAAAGACGTGGTAAAGTGTAAACTAAAGACGTGGTAAAGTGTAAACTAAAGACGTGGTAAAGTGTAAACTAAAGACGTGGTAAAGTGTAAACTAAAGACGTGGTAAAGTGTAAACTAAAGACGTGGTAAAGTGTAAACTAAAGACGTGGTAAAGTGTAAACTAAAGACGTGGTAAAGTGTAAACTAAAGACGTGGTAAAGTGTAAACTAAAGACGTGGTAAAGTGTAAACTAAAGACGTGGTAAAGTGTAAACTAAAGACGTGGTAAAGTGTAAACTAAAGACGTGGTAAAGTGTAAACTAAAGACGTGGTAAAGTGTAAACTAAAGACGTGGTAAAGTGTAAACTAAAGACGTGGTAAAGTGTAAACTAAAGACGTGGTAAAGTGTAAACTAAAGACGTGGTAAAGTGTAAACTAAAGACGTGGTAAAGTGTAAACTAAAGACGTGGTAAAGTGTAAACTAAAGACGTGGTAAAGTGTAAACTAAAGACGTGGTAAAGTGTAAACTAAAGACGTGGTAAAGTGTAAACTAAAGACGTGGTAAAGTGTAAACTAAAGACGTGGTAAAGTGTAAACTAAAGACGTGGTAAAGTGTAAACTAAAGACGTGGTAAAGTGTAAACTAAAGACGTGGTAAAGTGTAAACTAAAGACGTGGTAAAGTGTAAACTAAAGACGTGGTAAAGTGTAAACTAAAGACGTGGTAAAGTGTAAACTAAAGACGTGGTAAAGTGTAAACTAAAGACGTGGTAAAGTGTAAACTAAAGACGTGGTAAAGTGTAAACTAAAGACGTGGTAAAGTGTAAACTAAAGACGTGGTAAAGTGTAAACTAAAGACGTGGTAAAGTGTAAACTAAAGACGTGGTAAAGTGTAAACTAAAGACGTGGTAAAGTGTAAACTAAAGACGTGGTAAAGTGTAAACTAAAGACGTGGTAAAGTGTAAACTAAAGACGTGGTAAAGTGTAAACTAAAGACGTGGTAAAGTGTAAACTAAAGACGTGGTAAAGTGTAAACTAAAGACGTGGTAAAGTGTAAACTAAAGACGTGGTAAAGTGTAAACTAAAGACGTGGTAAAGTGTAAACTAAAGACGTGGTAAAGTGTAAACTAAAGACGTGGTAAAGTGTAAACTAAAGACGTGGTAAAGTGTAAACTAAAGACGTGGTAAAGTGTAAACTAAAGACGTGGTAAAGTGTAAACTAAAGACGTGGTAAAGTGTAAACTAAAGACGTGGTAAAGTGTAAACTAAAGACGTGGTAAAGTGTAAACTAAAGACGTGGTAAAGTGTAAACTAAAGACGTGGTAAAGTGTAAACTAAAGACGTGGTAAAGTGTAAACTAAAGACGTGGTAAAGTGTAAACTAAAGACGTGGTAAAGTGTAAACTAAAGACGTGGTAAAGTGTAAACTAAAGACGTGGTAAAGTGTAAACTAAAGACGTGGTAAAGTGTAAACTAAAGACGTGGTAAAGTGTAAACTAAAGACGTGGTAAAGTGTAAACTAAAGACGTGGTAAAGTGTAAACTAAAGACGTGGTAAAGTGTAAACTAAAGACGTGGTAAAGTGTAAACTAAAGACGTGGTAAAGTGTAAACTAAAGACGTGGTAAAGTGTAAACTAAAGACGTGGTAAAGTGTAAACTAAAGACGTGGTAAAGTGTAAACTAAAGACGTGGTAAAGTGTAAACTAAAGACGTGGTAAAGTGTAAACTAAAGACGTGGTAAAGTGTAAACTAAAGACGTGGTAAAGTGTAAACTAAAGACGTGGTAAAGTGTAAACTAAAGACGTGGTAAAGTGTAAACTAAAGACGTGGTAAAGTGTAAACTAAAGACGTGGTAAAGTGTAAACTAAAGACGTGGTAAAGTGTAAACTAAAGACGTGGTAAAGTGTAAACTAAAGACGTGGTAAAGTGTAAACTAAAGACGTGGTAAAGTGTAAACTAAAGACGTGGTAAAGTGTAAACTAAAGTATACACAGTAGTGTACATGCAGCCTGGTTCGTACTGATTGAACTTTGATGTTGTTACACTGATTTTTGACATGTTGTTTGACACTTGCATTGTTGTCAAGTGTCAATTGGAGGGGAAAACTGTTAGAAATTTAAACTGTCCACCAGGGTAATGTCACTTGGCAGAGTGAAAACTAAAGTGTACAGCATAGTGTACATGTAGCAAGGTCTTTACCGATTTAACTTTGCTATTTGTGCACGGATTCTCAGCACGTTGTTTAACACTTGCATTATAGTCAAGTGTCACTTGATGGGAAAACTGCTTGAAATTTAAACTGTCCAAAAGGGCAATGTTATGCGGCAAAGTGTAAATTAAAGTGTACACCATAGTGTACATGTAGCAAGGTCCTTACCGATTCAGCTTTGCTGTTTGTACACTGATTTTCGACACGTTGTTTCACACTTGCATTGTTGTCAAGTGCCAATTTGATGTGAAAACTGTTTGAAATTTAAACTATCCAATAGGATAATATCACGTGGCAAAGTGTAAACTAAAGTGTACACCATAGTGTACATGTAGTAAGGTTCTTACCGATTGAACATTGCTATTTGTACACTGATTTTTGACACGTTGTTTGATACTCACATGGTTGTCAAGTGTCAATTGGATGGGAAAACTATTTGAAATTTAAACTATGCAACAAGGTAATGTCACGTGGCAAAGTGTAAACTAAAGTGTACACCATAGTGTGTATGTAGCAAGTTATTTACCGATTGAACTTTGCTAATTGTACACTGATTTTTGACACGTCGTTTGACCCTTACATTGTTGTCAAGTGTCAATTGGAGGGAAAAATGGTTTGAAATTTAAACTGTTTGATAGGGTAATGTCACATGGCAAAGTGTAAACTAAAGTGTACACAGAAGTGTACATGTAGCAAGGTTCTTATAGATTTAACTTTGATATTGGTACACTGATTTTTGAAACGTCGTTTGACACTTGCATTGTTGTCAAGTGTCAATTGGAGGGGAAAACTATTTAAAATTTAAAATGTCCAACAGGGAAATGTCTTGTGGCAAAGTGTAAACAATTGCGTACACCATAGTGTGCATGTAGCAAGGTTCTTACCGATTCAACTTTGTCCTTTGTACACTGATTTTTGACATGTTGTTTGGCACTTACATCGTTGTCAAGTTTCAATTGGATGGGAAATCGGTTTGAAATTTAAACTGGTCGATAGGGTAATGTCTCGAGACAGAGTGCAAACTAAAGTGTACACAGTAGTGTACATGTAGCATTGTTCTTGCCGAACGAACTTTGATATTGTGACACTAATTTTTGACACGTTGTTTGACACTTGCATTGTTGTCAAGTGTCAATTGGAGGGGAAAAGTGTTTGAAATTTAAACTTTCCAATAGGACAATGTCACGTGGCAAAGTGTGAACTAAAGTGTACACCATAGTGTATATGTAGCAAGGTCCTTATCGATTAAACTTTGCTATTTGTGCACTGATTTTTAGCACATTGTTTGATACTTGCATTATAGCTAAGTGTCAATTGGATGGGAAAACTCTTTGGAACTTAAAGTGTCCAAAAGGGTAATATAATGCGGCAAAGTGTAAATTAAAGTGTACACCATAGTGTACATGTAGAAAGGTCCTTACCGATTGAAAGTTGCAATTTGTACACTGATTTTCGACACGTAGTTTGACACTTGCATTGTTTTCAAGTGTTAATTAGATGGGAAAACTATTTGAACTTTAAACTATCCAACAGTATAATGTCACGTGGCAAACTATAAACTAAAGTGTACACCATAGTGTACATGTAGCAAGGTTCTTTCCGAATGAACTTTGCAATTTGTACACTAATTTTTGACACGTTGTTTGACACTTGCATTGTTGTCAGGTGTCATTTGGATGGAAAACTATCCGAAATTTAAACTGTCCAACAGGATAACGGCACGTGGCAAAGTATAACGTAAAGTGTACTCCATAGTGTACATGTCGCGTGGTTCAGTACCCATTGAACTATGCTATTTGTAAAACTGTTTGAAAATTAAACTTTCCAATAGGATAATGTCACCTGGCAAAGTGTAAACTAAAATGTACACCATAATGTACATGTAGCAAGGTTCTTACCGATTGAACTTTGCTATTTGTACACTGATTTTTGACACGTTGTTTGACACTTGCATTGTTGTAAGTGTCATTTGGATTGGTAAACTTCTGAAATTTAAACTATCCAACAGGGTAATGACACGTGGTAAAGTTTAATATAAAGTGTACTCCATAGTGTACATGTCGCAGGGTTCTTACCAATTGAACATTGCTATTTGTACACTGATTTTTGACATGTTTTTTGACACTTGTATTGTTCTCAAGTGTCAATTGGATGGGAAAACAATTTTAAATTTAAACTGTCCAAAAGGGTAATGTCACGTGGCAAAGTGTAAACTAAAGTATGAACTATAGTGTGCATGTAGCAAGGTTCTTATTGATTGAACATTACTGTTTGTGCACTGATTTTTGACATGTTGTTTGACACTTATGTTGTTGCCAACTGTCAATTGGATGGGACAACTGTTTGAAGTTTAAATTGTTCAAAAGGGTAATGTCTCGTGGCAAAGTGTAAACTAAAGTCTACAACATAGTGTGCATGTAGCAAGGTTCTCACCGATTGAACTATACTATTTGTACACTAATTTTTGACATGATGTTTGACACTTGCATTATTGTCAAGTGTCAATTGGAGGGAAAAACGATTTGAAATTTAAACAGTCCAAAAAGGTAATGACGCGTGACAAAGTGTAAATTAAAGTGTACACAGTAATGTACACGTAGCATGGTTCTTACCGATTGAACTTTGATATTGGTACACTGATTTTGACATGTTGTTTGAAAATTGCATTGTTGTCAAGTGTCAATTGGAGGGGAAAACTGTGTGAAATTTAAACTGTCTAACAGGGTAATATCCTGTGGCAAAGTATAAACTATTGTGCACACCATAGGGTGCATTTAGCACGATTCTTACCAATTGAACTTTGCGATTTGCAAACTGATTTTTGACACGTTGTTTGACACTTGCATTGTTGTCAAGTGTCAATTGGAGGGGAAAACGGGTTGAAATTAAAACTTTTCATTAGAGTAATGTCATGTGGCAAAGTGTAAACTAAAGTGTACACAGTAGTGTACATGTAGTATGGTTCTTACCGATTGAACTTTGATATTGGTACACTGATTTTTAACAGGTTGTTTGACAATTGTATGGTTGTCAAGTGTCAATTGGAGGGGAAAACTGTTTGAAATTTAAAATTTCCAACAGGGTTATGTCACGAAGCAAAGTGTAAACTAAAGTTTACACCATAGTGTACATGTAGCAAGGTCCCTACCGATTGAACTTTACTATTTGTACACTGATTTTCAACACGTTGTTTGACACTTGCATTGTTGGCAAGTGTCGATTAGATGGTAAAACTGTTTGAAAATTAAACTTTCCAATAGGATAATGTCACCTGGCAAAGTGTAAACTAAAATGTACACCATAGTGTACATGTAGCAAGGTTCTTACCGACTGAACTTTGTTATTTGTACATTGATTTTGGACACGTTGTTTGACACTTGTATTGTTGTCAAGTGTCATTTGGATGGAAAAAATGTCTGAAATTTCAACTGTCCAGTAGGGTAATAACACATGGCAAAGTGTAATCTAAAGTGTACTCCATAGTGCACATGTCACAAGGTTCTTACCGATTGAACTTTGCTATTTGTACACTGATTTTTGACACGTTCTTTGACACTTATATTGTTGTCAAGTGTCAATTGGATGGGAAAACGGTTTGAAATTTTAATTGTCTAGCAGGGTAATGTCTCGTGGCAAAGTGCGAACTAAAGTGTTCACCATAGTGTGCATGTAGCAAGGTTCGTACCGATTAAACTTTGCTATTTGTACACTGATTTTTGACACGTTGTTTAACACTTGTATTGTTGTCTAGTGTCAATTGGATGGGAAAATTGTTTGAAATATAAACTATCCAACAGGGTAATGTCACGTGGCAAGGTGTAAACTAAAGTTTACACCATAGTGTACATGTAGCAAGGTTCTTAGCGATTGAACTTTGCTATTTGTACATCGATTTTAGACACGTTGTTTGACACTTGCATTGGCTTCAAGTGTCAATCGGATGGGAAAATAGTTTGAAATTTAAACTGTCCAACAGGGTAATGTCACGTGGTAAAGTGTAAACTATAGTTTGCATGTAGTAAGGTTCTTACCGATTGAACTTTGCTATATGTAAACTGATTTTTGACACGTTGTTTGACACTTACATTGTTGCCAAGTGTCAATTGGAAGGGAAAACTGTTTGAAATTTAAACTGTCCAACAGGGTAATGTCTTGTGGCAACGTGTAAACTAAAGTCTACACCAAAGTGTGCAAGTGGCAATGTACTTACCGATTGAACTTACTGTTTGTACACTGATTTTTGACACGATGTTTGAAACTTGCATTGTTGTCAAGTGTCAATTGGAGGGAAAAATGGTTTGAAATTTAAATAGTTCGATAGGGTAATTTCGCGTGCCAAAGTGTAAACTAAAGTGTACACAGTAGTGTACATGTATAATGGTTCTTACCGATTGAACTTTGATATTGGTACACTAATTTTAACACATTGTTTGACACTTGCATTGTTGTGAAGTGTCAATTGGTGGGAAAAACTCTTTGAAATTTAAACTATCCAATAAGGTAACTTTTCGTGGCAAAGTGTAAACTAATATGTACACCATAGTATGCATGAAGCAAAGTTCTTACCGATTGAACTTTGTGCTTCGAGTTGTTTGACACTTGAATTGCTATTAAGAGTCAATTGGAGAGGAAAACGGTTTGAAATTTAAACTGTTCGATAGGGTAATATCATGTCGCAAAGTGTAAACTAAAGTGTACACAGTAGTGTACATGTAGTATGGTTCTTACCGATTGAACTTTGATATTGGTACACTGATTTTTGACACGTTGTTTAACACTTGCATTTATGTCAAGTGTCAATTGGAGGGGAAATCTGTTTGAAAGTTAAACTGTCCAACAGGTTAATATCACGTGGCAAAGTATAAACATGTACATGTAGCAAGGTTCTTACCGATTGAAATTTGTTATTTGTACATTGATTTTCGACACGTTGTTTGACACTTGCATTTTTGTCAAGTGTCAATTGGAGGAGAGAATGGCTTGAATTTTAAACTGTTCGATAGGGTAATGTCATGTGGCAAAGTGCAAACTAAAGTGTACACAGTAGTGTACTTGTAGCATCATTCTTACCGATTGAACTTTGATATTGGTACACTGATTTTTGACACGTTGTTTGACACTTGTATTGTTGTCAAGTGTCAACTGGAGGGGAAAACTATTTAAAATTTAAATCTGCCCAACAGGGTAATGTCACATTGCAAAGTGTAAACTAAAGTATACACCATAGTGTACATGTAGCAAGGTCCTCACCGATTAAACTTTGCTACTTGTACACTGATTTTCGACACGTTGTTTGACACTTGCATTGTAGTCAAGTATCAATTAGATGGGAAAACTGTTTGAAGTTTAAACTATCCAAAAGATAATGTCACGTGGCAAAGTGTAAATTAATGTGTACACCATAGTGTACAAGTAGCAAGGTCCTTACCGATTGAACTTTACTATTTGTACACTGATTTTCGACACGTTGTTTAGTACATGCATTGTCGACAAGTGTCAATTAGATAGGAAAACAGTTTGAAATTTAAGCTGTCCAATAGGATAATGTCATTTGGCAAAGTGTAAACCATAGTGTAGTTGTAGCAAGGTTCTTACCTATTGAACTTTGCTATTTGAACGCTCATTTTTGACACGTTGTTTGACATTTGCATTATTGTTAAGTGTCATTTGGATAGGAAAATTGTCTGATATTTAAACTGTCCAACAGGATAATGACACGTGGCAAAGTGTAATCTAATGTGTACTCCATAGTGTACATGTCGTAAGGTTCTTACCGATTGAACTTTGCTATTTGTACACTGATTTTTGACACGTTGTTTAACACTTGCATTATTGTCTAGTGTCAACTGGATGAGAAACTATGTGAAATTTAAATCATCCAACAGGACAATGTGACATGAGAAAGTGTAAACTAAAGTTTACACCATAGTGTACATGTAGCAAGGTTCTTACCGATTGAACTTTGCTATTTGTACACTAATTTTTGAGACGTTGTTTTACACTTGTATTGTTGTCAAGTGTCAATTGGATGGGAAAATAGTTTAAAATTTAAACTGTCCAACAGGGTAATATCACATGGCAAAGTGTAAACTAAATGGTACACCATAGTGTACATGTAGCAAGGTTCTTACCGATTGAACTTTGTTATTTGTGCACTAATTTTTAACACATTATTTGACACTTGTATTGTTGTCAAGTATCAATTGGATGGGAAAATAGTTTGAAATTTAAACTGTCCAATAGGGTAATGCCACATGGCAAAGTGTAAACAAAAGTGTACACTATAGTGTGCATGTAGCAAGGTTCTTACCGATTGAACTTAGCATTTGGACACTAATTTTTGACACGTGTTTGGACACTTACATTGTTGGCAAGTGTTAATAGGGTGGGAAAACTATTTGAAATTTAAACTGTCTAATAGGGTAATGTCTCGTGACAAAGTGTAAACTAAAGTCTGCACCATAGTGTTCATGTAGCAATGGTCTTACCGATTGAACTTTACTATTCGTACACTGATTTTTTACACGATGTTTGACAATTGCATTGTTGTCAAGTGTCAATTGGAGGGGAAAATGGTTTGAAATTTGAACGTTCCGATAGGGTAATGTTACATGGCAAGGTGTAAACTAAAGTGTACACAGCAGTGTAAATGTGGCATGGTTTTTACGGATTGAACTTTGATATTGGTACATTGATTTTTGACATGTTGTTTGACACTTGTATTGTTGTCAAGTGTCAATTGGAGGGAAAAACTGTTTGAAATTTAAACTGTCCAACAGAGTAATGTCTCGTGGCAATGTGTAAATTAATGTGTACACCATAGTGTGCTTGTAGCAATGTTCTTATCGATTGAACTTTGCGAGTTGTACACTGATTTTTGACACGTTGTTTGACACTTGCATTATTGTCAAGTGTCAATTGGAGAGGAAGACAGTTTGAAATTTAAACTATCCGATAGGGTAATGTCATGTGGTAAAGTGTAAACTAAAGCGTAGACAGTAGTGTACATGTAACGTGGTTCTTATAGATTGAACTTTGATACTGGTACACTAATTTTTGAAACATTGTTTGACACTTGCAATGTTTTCAAGTATCAGTTGGCGGGAGAAATTATTGGAAATTTAAACTGTCCAACAGGGTAATGTCTCGTGGCAAAGTGTAAACTAACGTGTATACCATAATGTGCATGGAGCAAGGTTCTAACCAATTGAACTTTGAGATTTTTACACTGATTTTTGACTTGTTGTATGACACTTACATTGTTTTCAAGTGTCAATTGGAGGAAAAAATGGTCTGAAATTTAAACTGTCCAATAGGGTAATGTCACGTGGCAAAGTGTAAACAAAATTATACACAGTAATGTACATGTAGCCTGGTTCTTACCGATTGAACATTGCTATTTGTACACTGATTTTTGACACGTTGTTAGACACTTACATTGTTGTCCAGTGTCCCTTGGATGGGAAAACTTTCTGAAATTTAAACTGTCCAACAGGGTAATGGCACGTGGCAAAGTGAAATCTAAAGTGTACTCCATAGTGTACATGTTGTAAGGTTCTTACCGATTGAACTTTGTTATATGTACACTGATTTTTGACACGTTGTTTGACACTTGTATTGTTCTCAAGTGTCTATTGGACGGGATAACTATTTAAAATTTAAATTGTCCAGCAAGTTAATGTCCCGTGGTAATGTGTAAACTAAAGTGTACACCATAGTGTGCATGTAGCAAGGTTCTTACCGATTGAACTTTGCGATCTGTACACTGATTTTTGACACGTTGTTTAACACTTGCATTATTGTCTAGTGTCAATTGGATGGGTAAACTATTTGAAATTTAAACTATCCAACAAGGTAATGTCACGTGGCAAAGTGTAAACTAAAGATTACACCATAGTCTGCATGTAGCAAGGTTCTTACCGATTGAACTTTGCTAATTTTACACTAGTTTTTCACATGTTGTTTGACACTTGCATTGTTGTCAAGTGTCAATTGGATGGAAAAATAGTTTGAAATTTAAACTATCCAACAGGGTAATGTCAAGTGACATAGTGTAAACCAAAGTGTACACTACAGTGTGCATATAGCAAGGTTCTTACCGATTGAACTTTGCTACTTGTACACTGATTTTTAACACATTGTTTGATACTTAAATTGTTGTCAAGTGTCATTGGATGGGAAAACTATTGGAAATTTTAACTGTCCAACAAGGTAATGTCTCGTGGCAAAGTGTAAACTAATGTCAACACCATAGTGCGCATGTAGGAAGGTTCTTACCGATTGAACTTTACTGTTTGTGCACTGATTTTTGACACGATGTTTGACACTTGCATTGTTGTCAAGTGTCAATTAGAGGGGAAAATGGTTTGAAACTTAAACAGTCCGATAGGGTAATGTCAGGTGGTAAAGTGTAAACTAAGGTGTACACAGTAGCGTACATGTAGCATGGTTCTAACCGATTGAACTTTGATATTTGTACAATGATTTTTGATACGTTGTTTAACACTTGCATTGTTGTGAAGTGTCAATTGGAGGGGAAAACTGTTTGAAATTTAAACTGTCCAATAGGGTAATGTCTCGTGGCAAAGTGCAAACTAATGTGTACACTATAGTGTGCATGTAGCAATGTTCTTACAAATTGAACTTTGCGATTAGTACATTGATTTTTGAAACGTTGTTTGATATTTGCATTGTTTTCAAGAGTCAATTGGAGGGGAAAATGGTTTTAGATTTAAACTGTCCGATAGGGTAATGTCATCTGGCAAAGTGTAAACTAAAGTGTACACGGTACTGTACATGTAGCATGGTTCTTACCGATTGAACTTTGATATTGGTACACTAATTTTTGACACGTTGTTTGACACTTGTATTGTAGTCAGTGTCAATTGGAGGGGAAATCTGTTTGAAATTTAAATTGTCCAATAGGGTAATGTCACGTGGCGACGCGAAGTGAAAACTAAAGTTTACACCATAGTGTACATGTAGCACAGTCCTTAGCGATTGAACTTTGTTATTTGTACACTGATTTTCGACACGTTGTTTGACTCTTACATTGTTGTCAAGTGTCAATTGGCGGGGAAAATAGCTGAAAATTTAAACTGTCCGATAGGGTATGTCATGTGGCAAACTGTAAACTAAAGTGTACACAGTAGTGTACATATCGCGTCGTTCTTACCGACTGAACCTTCATATTGGTACACTAAATTTTGACACGTTGTTTGACACTTGCATTGTTATCAAGTGTCAATTAGAGGGAAAAACTGTTTGAAATTTAAACTGCCCAACAGGGTAATTTCACGTTGCAAAGTGTAAACTAAAGTTTACACCATAGTGTATATGTAGCAAGGTCCTTACCAATTGAACTTTGCTATTTGAAGACTGAATTTCGACACGTTGTTTGACGCTTGCATTGTAGTCAACTGTCAATTGTACTGGAAAACTGTTTGAAATTTAAATTGTCCAACAGGGTAATGTTACGTGGTAAAGTGTAAACTAAAGTGTACATAGTAGTGTATATCTAGCCTGGTTCTTACCGATTGAACTTTGCTATTCGCACACCGACTTTTGACACGTTGTTAGACACTTGCATTGTTGTCAAGTGTTATTTAGAGGGGAAATCTATTTGAAATTTAAACTGTCCAACAGGGTATTGTCACGTGGCAAAGTGTAAACTAAAGTTTACACCATAGTGTACGTGTAGCACGGTCCTTACCGATTGAACTTTGCTATTTGTACACTTATTTTCAACACGTTGTTTGACACTTGCATTGTAGTCAAGTGTCAATTGGATTGGGAAACTATTTGAAATTTAAACTGTCCAAAAGGGTAATGTCACGTGGCAAAGTGTAAATTAAAGTGTACACCATAGTGTACATGTAGAAGGTCCTTACCCATTCAACTTTGCTATTTGTACACTGATTTTCGACAAGTTGTTTGACGCTTGCATTGTTGTCAGGTATCAATTACTTGGGAAAACTATTTGAAATTTAAACTATCCAATAGTATAATGTCACGTGGCAACGTGTAAACTAAAGTGTACATGTAGCAAGGTTCTTACCGATTGAACTTTACAATTTGTACACTAATTTTTGACACGTTGTTCGACACGTGCATTGTTGTCAAGTGTCAATTGGATGAGAAAACTGTTTGAAATTTAAATTGTCCAGCAGGGTAATGTCTCGTGGCAAAGTATAAACTAAAGTGTACACCATAGTGTGCATGTAGCAAGGTTCATACCGATTCAAATTTGCTGTTTGTACACTAATTTTTGACACGTTGTTTAACACTTACATTGTTGTCTAGTGTTAATTTGATGGGAAAAATGTTTGAAATTTAAAATATCCAACATGGTAATGTCACGTGGCAAAGGGTAAACTGAAGTGTACACCGTAGTGTACATGTAGCAAGGTTCTTACTAATTGAACTTTGCTATTTGAACACAGATTTTTGATGCGTTATTTGGCATTTGCATTGTTGTCAAGTGTCAATTGGATGGGAAAACTATTTGAAATTTAGACTGTCCAACACGGTAATGTCACGTGGCAAAGTGTAAACTAAAGTGCACACCATAGTGTTCACATAGCATGACTCTTATCGTTTGGACTTTGCTAATTTGGACGCTGATTTATGACATGTTGTTTGACACTTTCATTGTTGTCAAGTGTCAATTGGAGGGGAAAGCTATTTGAAATTTAAGCTGTCCAACAAGGTAATGTCTCGTGGCAAAGTGTAAACTAAAGTGTATAACATAGTGTGCATGTAGCAAGGTTCTTACCGGTTGAACTTTGCTATTTGTACACTAATTTTTGACACGTTGTTTAACACTTACATTGTTGTCAAGTGTTAATTGGCTGGGAAAACTGTATGAAATTTAAATTGTCCAATAGGGTAATGTCACATGGCAAAGTGTAAACTAAAGTGTACACCATAGTGTGCATGTAGCAAGGTTCTTACTGATTGAACTTTACTATTTGTACACTAATTTTTGACACGTTGTTTAGTACTTGCATTGTTGTCTAGTGTCAATTGGATGAGAAAATGGTTTGATATTTAAACGGTTCAACAGGGTAATGTCACGTGGCAAAGTGTAAACTAAAGTGTACACCACAGTATGCATGTAGCAAGGTTCTTACCAACTAAACTTTGCGATTTGTACACTGCTTGTTGACACGTTGTTTAACACTTACATTGTTGTCAACTGTCAATTGGAGGGGAAAATGGTTTGAAATTTAAACTGTCCAATAAGGTAATGTCACGTGCCAAATTGTAAACTAAAGTGTACATAGTAGTGTACATGTAGCATTGTTCTTACCGATTGAACTTTGATATTGTTACACTGATTTTTGACACGTTGTTTGACACTTGCATTGTTGTCAAGCGTCAATTGAAGAGAAAAACTATTTGAAATTAAAACTATCCAACATGGTAATGTCACGTGGCAAAGTGTAAATTAAAGTGTACATGTAGCAGGGTCCTTACCGATTGAACTTTGTTATTTGTGTACTGATTTTCAATGCGTTGTTTGACACTTGCATTTTAGTCAAGTGACAATTGGATGGAAAAACTGTTTGAAATTTAAACTGTCTAAAAGGGTAATGTCATGTGGCAAAGTGTAAATTAAAGTGTACACCATAATGTACATGTAGCAAGGTCCTTACCTATTGAGCTTTGCTAATTGTACACTAATTTTCGACATGTTGTTTGACACTAGCATTATAGTCAAGTGTCAATTCAATGAGAAAACTGTTTAAAATTTAAACTGTCCAACAGGATAATGTCACTTGGCAAAATGTAAACTAAAGTGCAAATCATAATGTACATGTAGTAAGGTTCTTACCAATTGAACTTTGCTATTTGTTCACTGATTTTTGACACGTTTTTTAACACTTGCATTGTTGTCCAATGTCATTTGGGTGAGAAAATTGTTTGTAATTTAAAATGTCCTACAGGGTAATGACACATGGCAAAGTATAATCTAAAGTGTACTCCATAGTGTATATGTCGCAAGGTTATTACCGATTGAACTTTCCTACTTGTAAACTAATTTTTGACACATTGTTTGACACTTACATTGTTATCAAGTGTCAATTGGATGGGAAAATAGTTTGAAAATTAAACTGTCCAACAGGGTAATATCACGTAGCAAAGTGTAAACTAAAGTGTACATCATAGTGTCTATGTGGCAAGGTTCTTACCAATTGAACTTATCTCTTTGTACACTAATTTTTGACACGTTGTTTGACACTTGCATTGTTGTCTAGTGTAAATTAGATTGTAAAGCTGTTTGAAATTAAACTGTCCAAAAGGGTAATTGTAACGCCCCGACCCCTTGTGGACCGGAACGCTACTTACTTTACTTAACTAATCGGTGGTTTAGTCATAGGAGAATATGTTTTAGCGGAAACTTAATTTTTACAATGATAATTTTAACAACAACCTTTCGAATACTTTAAATAAAACATTGAATAAAAAAAAACAAACGAAACGTAATTTATTTGAAGAAAACACAACTTGTTCTCGCGTTTAGCGTTATTCAAATACTTTAAAGAAATAACATTGAAAACGTTCACAAAAATAAATCGAAATAATTTGTTCACTGGGTTTTCCATGGACTCATTGCACCACTCTCCATCTTTTCCATCATTCAGGCCCAATGTAGAATCATATCAATCTGTAGAGAAGGGGTTAAACCCGTGAGTTAAAAAAAACTCAATAGATATCATTGGTGCATTTGTGATCAAGCTATACATTTCAAATCTGTAACTTTAGAAACCTTTTCATAGTAGGATTTTCGTTAGAATCCCAAACATGTAAAATCATGACTTAACACGACGCCTCGACCGGAAGTACATGCCGTACCCGAAGGTACCATTAGACATGGAGGTGTATGTCGTACCAGAGGTACCATTAGACATACAAACATTAACATAAATCTTCATTTGCTAGAAACTTATAACTTAACACGAATTAACACTTTGCACCTCTACCTACCTTGATTGATGCTTTGAACCTTGTTGAAAAATGCACTCCTTTGATGTTTCCAAAAAAAATACTCTGTTGAGAATTGATGCTTGGAAAACACTTCTTGGTAGCACCAAAACTTCTAGGAAAAACTAATTTTCCTCCCCCTCCTTTCTCTTTATTTCTAGACTTGAAAACTCTCTCTTTTATGCTTAGAAGCTTTTGTCTTGGTGCGAAAATATGTATGCATTGGGGCCTATTTATAGGTGAAAATCTCACAACTTAAGGGCAAGTGAAGGGCCTAATACTCATTAATACGGGTGCCATTTATGTGGGAGTTATAGGTTTAAGAAGGTGCTAGAAAATCGTATAGGAATTTGACTTTTCATATTCCGCGTACTTCGGTTGATACTGTACAGTCTTTAGTGTTTCTATCATAATTTCTTCTCCCGATATCCAATTGAGGTAATTCAAAACGCGTTAGAAAGTTAACTCAAAGAGCTACAACTTTTCTTTAGATATCATTTTTCAAATCGAATGTTTACTATATCATAAATGGGTCTCAAATGAGATTAAAAATTTGAAGTATACTTTAGCCATCCAATATTCATGTCTTAATGCCACTAAAGTATTTATAATTATTTGGGGTTCTACAGTAATGTCCCGTGGCAAAGTGTAAAGTAAAGTGTACATTATAGTGTACTTGTAGCAAGGTTCTTACCGATTGAACTTTGCTGTTTGTACACTAATTTTTGACACATTGTTTAACACTCGCATTGTTGTCTAATGTCAATTGGATGGGAAAACTATTTGAAATTTAAAATATCGAATAGGGTAATGTCATATGGCAAAGTGTAAACTAAAGTCTACACTATAGTGTACATATAGCAAGGTTCTTACCGATGGAACTTTGCTACTTGTACACTGATTTTTGACACGTTGTTTGACACTTGCATGATTGTCAAGTGTCATTTGGATGGGAAAATTGTCTGAAATTTAAACTGTCCAACAGGGTAATGACACGTGGTAAAGTGTAATCTAAAGTGTATTCCATAGTGTACATGTCGCAAGGTTCTTACCGGTTGAACTTTGCGATTTGTACACTGATTTTTGACACATTGTTCGACACTTACATTGTTGTCAAGTGCCAATTGGATGGAAATACTGTGTGAAATTTAAACTGTCCAATAGGGTAATGTCACGTGGTAAAGTGTAAACTAAAGTGTACACCGTGGTGTACATGTAGCAAGGTTCTTACCGATTGAACTTTACTATTTTTACACTGATTTTTGACACGTTGTTTGACACTTGCATTGTTTTCAAGTGTCATTTGGATGGGAAAATTGTCTGAAATTTAAACTGTCCAATAGGGTAATGTCACGTGGTAAAGTGTAAACTAAAGTGTACACCATAGTGTACATGTAGTAAGGTTCTTACCGATTGAACTTTGCTATTTGTACACTGATTTTTGACACGTTGTTTGACACTTGTATTGTTGTCAAGTGTCAATTGGATGGAAAAACTATTTGAAATTTAAATTGTCCAGCAGGGTAATGATTCGTGGCAAAGTATAAACTAAAGTTTACACCATAGTGTGCATGCAACAAGGTTCTTTCCTATTGAACTTTGCTATTTGTACACTGATTTTCGACACGTTGTTCGATACTTACATTGTTGTCGAGTATCAATCGAGTGGGAAAACTATTTGAAATTTAAACTGTCAAATAGGGTAATGTCACGTGGCAAAGTGTAAACTAAAGTGTACACCATAGTGTACATGTAGTAAGGTTCTTACCGATTGAACTTTGCTATTTGTACACTGATTTTTGGCACATTGTTTGACACTTGCATTATTGTCAAGTGTCATTTGGATGGGAAACTGTCTGAAATTTAAACTGTCCAACAGGGTAATAACACGTGGCAAAGTGTAATATGAAGTGTACTCCATAGTGTACATGTCGCAAGGTTCTTACCGATTGAACTTTGCTATTTGTACACTGATTTTTGACACGTTGTTTGACACTTGTATTGTTGTCAAGTGTTAACTGGATGGAAAGCTATTTGAAATTTAAATTGTCCAGCAGGGTAGTGTCTTGTGGCAAAGTGTAAACTAAAGTTTACACCATAGTTTGCATACAGCAGGGTTCTTTCCGATTGAACTTTGCTATTTGTACACTAATTTTTGACACGTTGTTTAACACTTGCATTGCTGTCTAGTGTCAATTGGATAGGAAAACTATTAGAAATTTAATATATCCAACGGGGTAATGTCCCGTGGCAAAGGGTAAACTAAAATTTACACCATAGTGTACATGTAGCAAGGTTCTTACCGATTGAACTTTGCTATTTGTACACTGATTTTTGACACGTTGTTTGAAAATTGCATTGTTGTCAAGTGTCAATTGGATGGGAAAACAATTTGAAATTTAAACTGTCCAACAGGGTAATGTCACATGGCAAAGTGTAAACAAAACTGTACACTATAGTGTGCATGTAGCAAGGTTCTTACTGATTGAACTTTGTTATTTGTACACTAATTTTTGACACGTTGTTTGATACTTGCATTGTTGTCAAGAGTCAATTGGAGGGAAAACTATTTGAAATTTAAACTGTCCAACGGGGTAATGTATCGTAGCAAAGTGTAAACTAATGTGTACACCGCAGTGTGCATGTAGAAAGGTTCTTATCGATTGAACTTTGTGATTTGTACATTGATTTTAGACACGTTGTTTGATACTTGCATTGTTGTCAAGAGTCAATTGGTGGGAAAAACTGTTTGAAATTTAAACTGTCGAACATGTTAATGTCTCGTGGCAAAGTGTAAAATAATGTGTACACCATAGTGTGCATGTAGCAAGGTTCTTACCGATTTAACTTTGCAATTTGTACACTAATTTTTGATGCGTTGTATGACACTTGCATTGTTGTCAAGTGTCAATTGGAAGGGAAAACTGTTTGAAATTAAAACTGTCCAAAACGGTAATATCACGTGGCAAAGTGTAAATTAAAGTGTACACCATAGTGTACATGTAGTAAGGTCCTTACCGATTGAAATTTGCTATTTGTACACTGATTTTTGACATGTTGTTTGATATTTGCATTGTTCTCAAGTGTCAATTAGATGGGAAAATTGTTTGAAATTTAAACTGTCCAACAGGATAATGTCACGTGGGAAAGTGTAGACTAAAGTATATACCATAGTGTACATGTAGCAGGGTTTTTAACGATTGAACTTTGCTATTTGTGCACTGATTTTTGACACATTGTCTGATACTTGCATTGTTGTCAAGAGTCAATTTGAGGGAAAAATTGTTTGAAATTTAAACTGTCCAATGGGGTAATGTCTCGTGGCAAAGTGTAAACTAATATGTACACTATAATGTGCATGTAGTAAGGTTCTTACCAATTTAACTTTGCGATTTGAACTCTGATTTTTTACACGTTGTTTGACACTTGTACTGTTGTCAAGTGTCAATGGGAGGGAAAAACGGTTCTAAATTTAAATTGTCCAATAGGGTAATGTCATGTGACTAAGTGTAAACTAGTGTGTGCACAGTAGTGTACATGTAGCATAGTTCTTACCGATTGAACTTTGATATTGGTACACTGATTTTGGACACATTGTTTGACACTAGCACTGCTGTAAAGTGTCAATTGGATGGGAAAACTATTTGAAATTTAAATTGTTCAGCAGGGTAATATCGCGTGGCAAAGTGTAAACTAAAGATTACACCATAGTGTGCAAGCAGGAAGGTTCTTTCCGATTGAACTTTGCTATTTGTACACTGATTTTTGACACGTTGTTCAATGCTTGCATTGTTGTCAAGTGTCAATTGGATGGAAAAACTGTTTGAAATTTAAACCGTCCAACAGGATAATGTCATGTGGCAAAGTGTAAACAAATGTGTACACTACAGTGTGCATGTAGCAAGGTTCTTACTGATTAAACTTTATTATATGTACACTGATTTTTGACAAGTTGTTTGATACTTGCATTGTTGTTAAGCGGCAATTCGAGGGAAAAACTGTTTGAAATTTAAACTGTCCAATAAGATAATGTCTCGTGGCAAAGTGTAAACTAATGTGTACACCATAGTGTGCATGTAGCAAGGTTCTTACCGATTGAACTTTGCGATTTGTACACTGATTTTTGACACGTTGTATGACACTTGCGTTGTTGTCAAGTGTCAATTGGAGGGAAAAAGGGTTTGAAATTTAAACTTTCCGGTAGGGTAATGTCATGTGGCAAAGTGTAAACTAAAGTGTACACAGTAGTGTACATGTAGCATGGTTCTTACCAATTGAACTTTGATATTAGTACACTGATCTTTAACACGTTGTTTGACAATTGCATTGCTGTCAAGTGTCAATTGGAGGTGAAAACTGTTTGAAATTTAAACTGCCCAACCAGGTAATATCACGTTGCAATGTGTAAACTAAAGTTTGTTCTATAGTATACATGTAGCAAGGTCCTTACCGATTGAACTTTGCTATTTATACACTGATTTTCGACACGTTGCTTGACACTTGCATTGTAGTCAAGTGTTAATTGGAAGGGAAGACTGTTTGAAATTAAAATTGTCCAAAAGGGTAATGTCATGTGGAAAAGTTTAAATTAAAGTGTACACCATAGTGTACATGTAACAAGGTCCTTACCGATTGAACTTTATTATTTGTACACTGATTTTCGACGCGTTGTTTGACACTTGCATTGTTGTCAAGTGTCAATTAGATGGGAAAACTATTTGAAATTTAAACTGTCCAATAGGATAATGTCACGTGGCAAAGTGTAAAGTAAAGTGTATACCATAGTGTACATGTAGTAAGGTTCTTACGGATTGAACTTTGCTATTTGTACACTGATTTTTGACACGTTGTCTGATGCTTGCATTGTTGTCAAGAGTCAATTGGAGGGGAAAACTGTTTGAAATTTAAACTGTCCAACGGGGTAATGTCTCGTGGCAAAGTGTAAACTATATGTACACTATAGTATGCATGCAGCAATGTTCTTACCGATTGAACTTTGCGATTTGTTTTCTGATTTTTTACACGTTTGACACTTGCATTGTTGTCAAGTGTCAATAGGAGGGGAAAATGATTCTAAATTTAAACTGTCTGATAGGGTAATGTCATGTGGCAATGTGTAAACTAAAGTGTACACAGTAGTGTACATGTAGCATGGTTCTTACCGATTGAACTTTGATATTGGTACACTAATTTTGGATATGTTTTTTGACACTTGCACTGCTGTCAAGTGTCAATTGGAGGAGAAAACTATTTGAAATTTAAACTACCCAACAGGGTAATTTCAGGTTGCAAAGTGGAAACTAAAGTTTACACCGTAGTGTACATGTAGCAAGGTCCTTATCGATTAAACATTGCTATTTTTACACTGATTTTCGACACGTTGTTTGACACTTGCATTGTAGACTAGTGTTAATTGGATGGGAAAACTGTTTGAAATTTAAACTGTCCAAAGGGTAATGTCACATGGCAAAGTGTAATTTAAAGTCTACACCATAGTGTACATGTAGCAAGGTCTTTACTGATTGAACTTTGCTATTTCTTCACTGATTTTCGACATGTTGTTTGACACATGCATTGTTGTCAATTGTCAAATGTCAATTAGATGGGAAAACTATTTGAAATTTAAACTATCCAATAGGATAACGTCACGTGGCAAAGTGTAAACTATTTGAAATTTTGCAGAAAGTTGGAAATGCAGCATATCGAATCGCTCTACCACCAGATTTGTCAGCAATTCATGATGTGTTCCACGTGTCAATACTTTGACAATATGTGTCAGATCAAAGTCATGTGGTTAGTTATCAACCATTAGATATCAAACGAAACATGACTTATGAGGAAAAATCAGTAGCAATATTGGATCGCAGAATCCAACAACTGAGGACAAAGGAAATTCCTTTAGTGAGAGTTCAATGGAGAAACCATAATGTCAAAGAGTCAACTTAGGAAAGAGAAGAGGAAATCAAGATCAAGTATCCAGAACTTTTCAACTAAGTTCAAGGTAATTTCGAGGACGAAATTTTTATAAGGGAGGAAGGATGTAATACTCCGAATTTTGGGCTCATTTAATTTTTAGAATAGCAATTTAACTTTTCAAAATTTAGTATGACCAAAAAATTATTTATGGTTGTCAAATTTTGCATTGTTTGATTTATTAAATGTTTTTCCAAATAATTTGTTAATTAGGGGTTTGGGATAAATGTTCATTTTACACCTAATCACTAAAGTTAAACATTGTTTCTCGAACTTGGCCGAAAATTGATGAAACATATATGCATGAGGTGTTTCAAATTTAAGCATTAGGTGACTATCTAATGCATGAGGTGTTTTAAATTTATGAAAATGAAACCATGCAGCCTACACATGTTGAATTTCTTGAAGAGTCACCCAAAATTTATCATTTTTCTCACCTATAAATAGACGTGTTGCTGCTCTTTATTTCCCTTGCATGAAAAACAACTTATCACTTGTTTAAAAAAGGGAAGAAAACGTGAGGGAAGAAGAGGACCAGCCTAGCATTTCTCAATTCATTTTCAACCAAGATTTCTTCAAGTTTTATTGTAAGATACTTTCTATGCTTAAGTGGTATGATTTCATGGTAATATTTATGCTTAAGCTATGCATGAAAAACCATAATATTAATGTGGTGGACAAGTCCACAAAGTTAGATATCTATTTATGCCTTAGGACAA
>NW_019261362.1:244078-248868 GCF_002742605.1 Olea europaea var. sylvestris | reverse complement strand
TCGAAGTTTTGTTTTTGCATGTTTTGTTCGAATGCTTTCCATATGTTTTCTTATGGTATTGTATAAAAACATGTATGAGACATGATGTAATATGGTACCGGAAGTAAATTATGCAATTATATCTTCTATGTTGTGTTAAGAGACCTTTTTTTAAAAACTTATCCTTGCAAGTGACAAAAGGTAGAAACGGGACAGTTTTTGGGTCAACTTCAAAACAATATTTACAACTCTATAAACATCTATTTGAGAATATAAAAATATTTCTACGTTCCTCTTTGATTTGTCTAAATATGGGCTTAGGAATCACTCAATTTGGATATCTACGACCTGAGATATAAATTTTTAAACGTCGAGGGGTCAATCTGGATTTCCTGTGCAATACTTCACTGTTTTCAGTAATACGCCCATATCATATGATCTTGGAAAATTTTCATATTTTAACCTAGAAAACTACTTGAAATTATCTTTCTAATGCCGCAAATTTCATAGATAACAGAGTTCGGATGAATTTTATAAAAATAGTCGAACTTGCTACCCCAATTAACCGTGGCAGTGCCAAGTCCGTATAGGTAAAGTATAATTTCATGTCGACATGCACTTCTACCGGCCATTAAATTTTACGAGAGATATTTTACCAAGTTGAAAATAAGTTTCTAACATGTGATACTTCTATTTAAGAGTATTTACATGTACCAAAGGCAGAATCTATTATGTTTAGTACGTGACCCTCGAAGCTTAAGTTCGGGGCGTCACAATACATATAGCAAGGTTCTTACTGACTGAACGTTGCTATTTGTACACTGATTTTTGACACGTTGTTTGACAATTGCATTGCTGTCAAGTGTCAATTGGAGGTGAAAACAGTTTGAAATTTAAACTGCCCAACCGGGTAATATCAATTTGCACTGTGTAAACTAAAGTTTACTCCATAGTATACATGTAGCAAGGTCCTTACCGATTGAACTTTGCTATTTATACACTGATTTTCGACACATTGTTTGACACGTGCATTGTAGTCAAGTGTTAATTGGAAGGGAAGTGTTTGAAATTAAAATTGTCCAAAAGGGTAATGTCACGTGGAAAAGTGTAAATTAAAGTATACACCATAGTATACATGTAGCAAGGTCCTTACCGATTGAACTTTGCTATTTGTACACTGATTTTCGACACATTGTTTGACATTTGCATTGTTAAGGGTCATTTGGATAGAAAAACTGTCTGAAATTTAAACTGTCTAATAGCATAATGTCACGTGACAAAGTGTACACCATAGTGTATATGTAGCAAAGTTCTTACCGATTGAACTTTGCTATTTGTACACTAAGTTTGACACATTGTTTGACACTTACATTGTTGTCAAGTGTCATTTGGAAGGGAAAACTGTCTGAAATTTAAACTATCCAATAGGGTAATGACATGTGACAAAGTGTAATCTAAAGTGTACTCCATAGTCTACATGTCGCAAGGTTCTTACCTATTGAACTTTGCTATTTGTACACTAATTTTTGACACCTTGTTTGACACTTGCATTGTTGTCAAGTGTCAATTGGATGAGAAAAGTGATTGAAATTTAAATTGTCCAGTAGGGTAATGTCTCGTGGCAAAGTGTAAACTAAAGTTTACACTATAGTGTAAGGTTCTTACAGATTGAACTTTGCTATTTGTACACTGATTTTTGATACGTTGTTTGACACTTGTATTGTTGGAAAGTGTCAATTGGATGGGAAAAGAATTTGAAATTTAAACTGTCCACAGTGTAATGTCACGTGACAAAGTGTAAACTAAAGTATACACTATAGTGTGCATGTTGCAAGGTTCTTACCGATTGAACCTTGCAATTTGTAAAGTGATTTTTGACATGTTGTTTGACACTTACATTGTTGTCAAGTGTCAGCTGGATGGGAAAACTGTTTGAAATTTAAATTGTCCAGCAGGGTAATGTCTCGTGGTAGAGTGTAAACTAAAGTCTACACCGTAGTGTGCATGTAGCAAAGTTCTTACTGATTGAACTTTACTATTTGTACACTAATTTTCGACCCGTTGTCTAATACTTGCATTGTTCTCAAGTGTTAATTGGAGGGAAAGATGGTTTGAAATTTAGGCTGTCCGATAGGGTAATGTCACATGGAAATGTCTAAACTGAAGTGTACACAGTAGTGTACATGTAGCATGGTTCTTATCGATTGAACTTTGATATTGGTACACTGATTTTTGACACGTTGTTTGACACTTGCATTGTTGTCAAGTGTCAATTGGAGGGGAAAACTGTTTGAAATTTAAACTGTGCAAAAGGGTAATGTCACTTGGCAAAGTGTAAACTAAAGTTTACACCATAGTGTAAATGTCGCATGGTTCTTACCAATTGAACTTTGATACTTCTACACTGATTTTTGACACGATGTTAAACACTTGCATTGTTGTCAAGCGTCATTTGGATGGCAAAACTGTCTGAAATATAAAATGTCCAATAGGATAATGTCATGTGGTAAAGTGTAAACTAAAATGTACACCATAGTGTACATGTTGCAAGGTTCTTACCGATTGAACTTTGCTATTTGTACACTAATTTTCGACACGTTGTTTGACACTTGCATTGTTGTCAAGTGTCAATTAGATGGGAAAGCTATTTGAAATTTAAATTGTCCAACTGAATAATATCACGTGGCAAAGTGTAAACTAAAGTGTACACCATAGTGTATATGAAGCATGTTTATTACCAATTGAACTTTGATATTTGTACCCTGATTTTTGACACGTTGTTTGACACTTGCATGGTTGTCGAGTGTCATTCGGATGGGAAAATTTTCTGAAATTTAAGCTGTCCAATAGGGTATTGACACGTGGCAAAGTGTAATCTAAAGTGTATTCCATAGCGTACATGTCGCAAGGTTCTTACCGGTTGAACTTTGCTATTTGTACACTGATTTTAAACACGTAGTTTGACACTTACATTGTTGTCAAGTGTCAATTGGATGGGAAAAATGTTTGAAATTTAAATTGTCCAATAGGAAAATGTCACGTGGTAAAGTGTAAACTAAAGTGTACACCGTAGTGTACATGTAGCAAGGTTCTTACTGATTGAACTTTACTCTTTGTACACTGATTTTTGACGCGTAGTTTAACACTTGCATTGTTGTAAGCGTCATTTGGATGCAAAAACTATTTGAAATTTAAACTGTCCAAAGGGCAATAACACGTGCCTAAGTGTAATCTAAAGTGTACTCCAGAGTGTCCATGTCGCAAGGTTCTTAGCGATTGAACTTTACTATTTGTACACTGATTTTTGACACGTTGTTTGACACTTGTATTGTTGTCAAGTATCAATTGGATGGGAAAACTATTTGAAATTTAAATTGTCCAGTAGGGTAATGTCACGTGGTGAAGTGCAAACTAAAGTGTACACCGTAGTGTACATGTAGGAAGGTTCTTACCGATTGAACGTTGCTCTTTGTACACTGATTTTTGACACATTGTTTAACACTTGCATTGTTATCAAGTATCATTTGGATGGGAAAATTGTCAAAAATTTAAACTGTCCAACAGGGTATTAACACGTGGCAAAGTGTAATCTAAAGTGTACTCCATAGTGTCCATGTCACAAGGTTCTTAGCGATTGAACTTTGCTATTTGTACACTGATTTTTGACACATTGTTTGACACTTGTATTGTTGTCAAGTATCAATTGGATGGGAAAACTATTTGAAATTTAAATTGTCCAGCAGGGTAATGTCTCGTAGCGAAGTGTAAACTAAAGTTTACACAATAGTGTGCATAAAGCAAGGTTCTTTCCTATTGAATTTCACTATTTGTACACTGATTTTTGACACGTTGTCTGGCACTTATATTGTTGTCAAGTGTCAATTGGATGGGAAAACTATTTGAAATTTAAACTGTTCAATAGTGTAATGTCACGTGGCAAAGTGCAAACTAAATTGTACACCGTAGTGTATATGTAGCAAGGTTCTTACCGATTGAACGTTGCTATTTGTACACTATTTTTGACACATTGTTTGACACCTGCATTGTTATCAATTGTCATTTGGATGGGAAAATTGTCAAAAATTTAAACTGTCCAACAGGGTATTTGTGACGCCCCGAACTTACGCTTCGAGGGTCACGTACTAAACATAATAATTTCAGTCTTTGGTACATGTAAATACTCTTAAATAGAAGTATTACATTTTAAGAACTTAATTTCAACTTGGTAAAATAATTCTTAAAAAAATTGATCGCCGATGAAAGTGCACGTCGACAAGAAATTATAATTTTCATATATGGCCTCGACACTATTAAGATTAGTTGAGGCAGAAAGTTCGACAATTTTTATAAAATTCATCCCAACTCCGTTTTACATAAAATTTGTGGCATTAGAAAGATAATTTCAAGTAGTTTTCTAGGTTAAAATACGGAAATTTTCCAAGATCATATGATATAGACGTTTTACTGAAAACAGTGAAGTATTACACAGGAGATCCAGATTGACCTTTGGACGTTAAAACCTTGATAACTCAGGCCATAGATATCCAAATTGAGTGATTCCTTCGGCCATATTTAGAGGACTTAAGGAGGAAAACAGAAATATTTTTATAATCTCAAATAGACGTTTATAGAGTAAGAAACATCATTTTGAAATTGACTCCAGAAACTGTCTCGTTTCTGCCTTTTGTCACTTGTAAGGAAAATAAACTACAAAAATGTCTCTTAACATAACATGAAAGATATAATTACAAAATTTACTATTAATACCATAATACATCATGCCATGTTCATATTTTTACATAATACCATAA
>NW_019261362.1:243557-243961 GCF_002742605.1 Olea europaea var. sylvestris | reverse complement strand
CCATCATCGCTTAAGCCAACTAACTTCCATCAATTCAACGATCATGGATCTAAAAATTTAGCATAACATACTATGAGTATAAGAAATACTCAGTAAGATACCATGCTTGTATTTTTATCATGATAATACTACACCAAAGAATGCAATCAAACCCATACTTGCACATTCGGGCTTGCTGGTGCCCTTCGGACTTGTCCTAAGGCATAAATAGATATCTAACTTCGTCGACTTGTCCACCATAATCATATTATGGTTTTTCATGCATAGCTTAAGCATAAATATTACAATGAAAATCATAACTCTTAAGCATGGAAGGTATCTTACCGTAAAACTTGATGATCTTTGTTTGAAAAGTAAGTTGAAAGTGTTAAGCTCACTTCTTTTTCTTCCTTCCTTAAATTTCG
>NW_019261362.1:176185-243371 GCF_002742605.1 Olea europaea var. sylvestris | reverse complement strand
CAAGTGGGGTTGATTATAAGTAATTAGTAGCCTAAAGACCTATATTTGCAAAGGAAATCTCTAATCTTCCAACTAATATAATCCAACCCTCTATCTTTCATTATTAGCAAATGTATCCCAAATCTAAACTTATATCCAACTTACATATCCAAAAATTGTAGATTGTAAATTAATTTAATCATTTGGTCAATTGAAGTCCTAACAAAATAATCGACCACATTCAATTTCGAACTTGACTTAAGTTTCGACTAACTAATAATCACTTCATGTATACGCAACATTTAACACCTCATGCTTGTAGTCATTAGCTATCTCTAACATTAACTACTACAAAAGTGTTGTCCCCTTTTCTTATGGCCAAAAATAGTATTGAAAGTTAAATCGCCATCTTAAAGAAATTTAAATCAGCATAAAATTTCGGAGTATTACAGTATTAACACGTGGCAAAGTGTAATCTAAAGTGTACTCCATAGTGTACATGTCTCAAGGTTCTTACCGATTGAACTTTGCTATTTGTACACTGATTTTTGACACGTTGTTTGACACTTGTATTGTTGTGAAGTGTCAATTGGATGGAAAAACTATTTGAAATTTAAATTTTTTGGTAGGGTAATGTCTCGTGGCAAAGTGTAAACAAAAGTTTACACCATAGTGTGGATGCAGCAAGGTTCTTTCCGATTGAACTTTGTTATTTGTAGACTAATTTTTGACATGTTGTTTGACACTTACATTGTTGTCAAATGTCATTTGGATGGGAAAATTGTCTGAAATTTAAATTACCCAACGGGGTAATGATTCGTGGAAAAGTGTAATCTAAAGTGTACTCCGTAGTGTACATGTCACAAGATTCTTTTCGATTGAACTTTGCTATTTGTACGTTGATTTTTAACAGTTGTTTAACATTTGCATTGTTATTAAGTGTCATTTAGGTGGGAAAACAGTCTGAAATTTAAACTGTCCAATAGGATAATGTCACGTGGCAAAGTGTAAACTAAAGTGTACACCATAGTGTACATGTAGCAAGATTCTTACCAATTGAACTTTACTATTTATACACTGATTTTTGACACGTTATTTGACACTTGCATTATTGCCAAGTGTCATTTGGATTGAAAAACTATCTGAAATTTAAACTGTCCAACAGGGCAATGACACGTGGTAAAGTGTAATCTAAAGTGTATTCCATAGTGTACATGTCGCAAGGTTCTTACTGATTGAGCTTTGCTATTTGTACACTGATTTTTTACACATTGTTTGACACTTGCATTATCGTCAAATGTCAATTGGATGGAAAAAGTGTTTAAAATTTAAATTGTCCAGCAGGGTAATGCCCCGTGGCAAAGTGTAAACTAAAGTTTACACCATAATGTACATGTAGTAAGGTTCTTACCGATTGAACGTTGCTATTTGTACACTGATTTTTGACACGTTGTTTGACACTTGCAATGTTGTCAAGTTTCAATTGGATGGGGAAATAGTTTGGAATTTAAACTGTCCAATAGGGTAATGTCACGTGGCGAAGTGTAAACTAAAGTGTAAACTATAGTGTGCATGTATCAAGGTTCTTACCGATTGAACTTTGCTATTTGTACACTGATTTTTGACATGTTGTTTGACACTTTAATTGTTTTAAAGTGTCAATTTGATGGGAAAAGTGTTTGAAATTTAAATTGTCCAGCAGGGTAATATCTCATGGAAAAGTGTAAACTAAAGTTTACACCATAGTGTACATGTAGCAACGTTCTTACCGATTGAACTTTGCTAGTTGTACATTGATTTTTGACACGCTGTTTGACACTTGTATTGTTGTCAAGTGTCAATTGGTTGGGAAAACAGTTTGAAATTTAAACTATCCAATAGGATAATGTCATGTCGCAAAGTGTAAATTAAAGTATACACTATAGTGTGCATGTAGCAAGGTTCTTACCGATTGAACATTGCTCTTTGTACATTGATTTTTGACATATTTTTTGACACTTACATTGTTGTCAAGTGTCAATTGGATGGGAAAACTGTTTGAAATTTAAACTATCCAACAGGGTAATGTCTCGTGGCAGATTGTAAACTAAAGTCTATACCATAGTGTGAATGTAGCAAGGTTCTTACCGATTGAACTTTACTGTTCGTACACTGATTTTTGACATATTGTTTGACACTTGCATTGTTGTCAAGTGTCATTTGGATGGGAAAACTATCTGAAATTTTAACTATCCAATAGGGTAATGACATATGGCAAAGTGTAAACTAAAGTGTACACTGTAGTTTACATGTAGCATGGATTTTACCGATTGAACTTTGATATTGGTACACTGATTTTTGACACGTGATTTGACACTTGCATTGTTTTCAAGTATTAATTGGGGGGGAAAAATGTTTCAAATTAAACTGTCCAACAGGGTAATGTCTCATGGCAAAGTCTAAACTAATGTGTACACCACAATGTGTATGTAGCAAGGTTCTTATCGATTTAACTTTACGATTTGTACACTGATTTTTGACACGTTGTTTGACACTTGCATTGTTGTCAAGTGTCAATTGAGGGGAAATGTTTGAAATTTAAACTGTCCAATAGGGTAATGTCACGTGGCAAAGTGTAAACTAAAGTTTACACTAAAGTGTACATGTACCAAGGTCCTTACCGATTGACCTTTGCTATTTGTACACTGATTTTCGACGCGTTGCTTGACACTTGCATTGTAGTCAAGTGTCAATTGGATGGGATATCGATTGACCTTTGCTATTTGTACACTGATTTTCGACACGTTGTTTGACACTTGCATTGTTGTCAAATCTCAATTAGATGGGAAAACTGTTTGAAATTTAAACTGTCCAACAGGATAATGTCACATGGAAAAGTATAAACTAAAGTGTACACCATAGTGTACATATAACAAGGTTCTTACCGATTGAACTTTACTATTTGTAAACTGATTTTTGACACGTTGTTTGACACTTGCATGGTTGTCAAGTGTCACTTGGATGGGAAAATTGTCTGAAATCTAAACTGTCCAATAGGGTAATGACATGTGGCAAAGTGTAATCTAAAGTGTATTCCATAGTGTACATGTCGCAAGGTTCTTACCGGTTGAACTTTGCTATTTGTACGTTGATTTTTGACACATTGTTTGACACTTACATTGTTGTCAAGTGTCAATTGGATGGAAAAACTATTTGAAATTTAAACTGTCCAATAGGATAATGTCATGTGGTAAAGTGTACACCGTAATGTACATGTTGCAAGGTTCTTACCGATTGAACTTTGTTATTTGTAGACTGACTTTTGGTATGTTGTTTGACACTTACATTGTTGTCAAGTGTCAATTCGATGGAAAAACTTCTTGAAATTTAAATTGTCCAGTAGGGTAACGTCTCGTGGTAAAGTGTAAACTAATGTTTACACCGTAATGTACATGTTGCAAGGTTCTTACCGATTGAACTTTGTTATTTGTAGACTGATTTTTGACACGTTGTTTAACACTTGCAATGTTGTCTAGTATCAATTGGATGGGAAAACTATTTGAAATTTAATCTATCCAACAGGGTAATGTACCGTGGCAAAGTGTAAACTAAAATTTACACCATAGTGTACATGCAGCAAGGCTCTTACCGGTTGAACTTTGCTATTTGTACACTGATTTTTGACAGTTGTTTAACATTTGCATTGTTATCAAGTGTCATTTAGGTGGGAAAATTGTCTAAAATTTAAACTGTCCAATAGGATAATGTAACGCCCTGAATTCTCGAAAACCGAAGCGTTAAAATAATATTCGTTTCTTTCTTTGGTTTGACCCCTTTGACGCTAGTCAAAGTATTTTATAAATCCAATTTTTTTTAATATATAAAAATATAATGGAAGGTAGTTATCTATATAGCTTTGGCAAATGTAGCAAAATTTGATTTTGTAAAAGATTTGAAGACAAATCGACAGTTACGGATTTAACGACAGCGGAAGAAAAATATCTTTGGCCTAGCAAATGTCTATTAAAATTTATGAGATTTTTACAGGGACTAAGTAATTCATATATGTACCACATATAAAAATTTGGGGTTTCAACGATAACGTTTGAAGCACAAAAATATTACTCGAATATGCTGGAGAGGAATCTCGGATTCGACACGATGCAGTTTACTAAAATGGGCATAACTTTATTTTTAGGTAATATTTTTGAGAAATTCAAAATGCCACTATTAGAAGACTCATAGACCTTTCAAACTTCGCTGATTTCACTTAAGAACATGCACCGTAGCCCAAGTTATGCTATTTTCAACTAGAAGGACAGAAACTGAAATTTCCACCCAGCATAAAATAAAACTTCATACAAATCAATCCAACACTTTTAAATTCTTGTTAACATGCACTGTCTAAAAATGGAACAAAATAAACATTAAAAAATCATTTCTAAAATTTCATCTAAGTTTCATGAAATATTTACATAAATAGAAATATTCACTAGAAATTGAAAGAATTAGAGATTGCAGAACACTTGCCACTATGCCAACCATTGCCATGCCTCGATCTTAACCTGTAAAATTATTTGTAGGGATGAGTACTATAAATAATACTCAGTAGGAAACACTTAAGTAAATGGTAAAAATACATATTTTCAGAAATGCAAGCTTTGGTCAATTGTGTCACCATCAATTTCAAGCGAATTGGTGATCAATCAGTCCGCTTACTCTTAGGTTTTGATAACCCCATTTCATTTGTCATAATCATCTCTTGTTTAAACCACCAAACGGTGATTTCATCATGAGCAACACAATAACACATTTAATGCAAACAAAAATATATAAATCTTACATCACTTACATAAGTGCCGAAACACCCCTACCTTAATGCTTGGAATTTGAAATATTCTTTCGTGTCCAAAGAATAAAATGCAGCGTACGTCTTGCCCTTTTCTTTAGAAATTCTCAGATTCAAAGTTCTTTTTGTCTATAGAAGAAGGGGCAAAATAATTTGATGCATAAGTATAATAGAGGGAGAGAGAGAGAGTGTGTGTGTGTGGCTAAAGAAGTTGAGATTTCAACTTTGAAAAATAAACTCACGACTTAAAATAAAAGAGAGGGTTTCATGGTAGTGCAAAAGTGGATGTTAAAATGCACTTAGTGGGTAGGTTGAAATTGAAATTGTTTAGATAAGAGTTAAAATGTCAAATGAAGATAATTGGTGGATTTTTGAATGATGGACGTGTAGGTTACTTTTCAAATATAAAGTTTTTTTTTTCAAATGATGTGGCCGGCAGTTAACTGATGTGGGGAAATAAAAAAAAAACATGGTTAGTGGGGAGTTAAAATGATAATTGTTGGCAGTTAACAAAATGGAGATTAATATGCTAAGATAGGGTTGGTTAAAATTGGAGGTTACAATGGATAATAAAGTGGGGGTAATGGATAAAAATTGGAGTTGAAATTTTATTTTCAAATGAATGATCGGGGACGGTTTTGGAATTGACAAAAATGGAAGTTTATTAGAATGATAAGTTGGAGAATAAATGATGGATGATGAAACATGCAAGTAAATTGTCCAATTTAAAAAAAAAATAGTTTACATAATGGAAACAAAAATGGTAGTATTAAAATAAAGTGTGTCGTAAGAAAAATAATGTAGCCAAATTAACATAAAATTTTGTCGGTTAAAAGCGATTTTAACACCTTGTAAAATTTAAGAAAATCAAATACCTGAAATTTTACTTTCATGACCAAAATTTAATTTGGACTATTAGGAAGTGTCGTAGCGACAAAATAATAAAACCCCAATTATATTTGAGTCCTATAAGAAAATTTTATTTGAAGCGAACAAAACACATTTTTTTTCCGATCACTACAGATAATGTCACGTGGCAAAGTGTAAAATAAAGTGTACACCATAGTGTACATGTAGCAAGATTCTTACCAATTGAACTTTACTATTTGTACACTGATTTTTGACGCGTTGTTTGACACTTATATTATTGTCAAGTGTCAATTGGACGGGAAGACTATTTAAAATTTAAATTGTCTAGCAGGGTAATGTCTCCTGGCAAAGTGTAAACTAAAGTGTACACTGTAGTGTGCATTCAGCAAGGTTCTTTCTGATTGAACTTTGCTATTTGTACACATATTTTTGGCACGTTGTTTAACACTTGCATTGTTGTTTAGTGTCAATTGGAAGGGAAAACTATTTGAAATTTAAACTATTCAATAGGGTAATGTCACATGGCAAAGTGTAAACTAAAATTCACACTATAGTGTACATGTACCAAAGTTCTTACTGATTGAACTTTGCTACTTGTACACTAATTTTTGACACTTGCATTGTTGTCAAGTGTCATTTGGATGGAAAAACTGCCTGAAATTTTAACTATCCAACAGGGTAATGACGCATGGCAAAGTGTATTCCATAGTGTACATATCGCAAGGTTCTTACCGTTTGAACTTTCCTATTGGTACACTGATTTTTGACACGTTTGACACTTGCATTGTTACCAAGTGTCAATTGGATGGGAAAACTGTTTGAAATTTAAATTGTCCAACAGGATAATGTCACGTGGCAAAGTGTAAACTAAAGTGTACACCATAGCGTGCATGTAGCAAGGTTCTTACAGATTGAACTTTGCTATCTGTACACTAATTTTTAACACGTTGTTTGGCACTTGCAGTGTTGTCAAGTGTCAATTGGAGGGGAAAACTGTTTGAAATTTAAACTGTACAGTAGGGTAACACCGCGTGGAAACGTGTAAACTAACATGTACACCATAGTGTGCATGTAGCAAGGTTCTTAGCGATTGAGCTTTGCGATTTGTACATCGATTTTTGACACATTGTTTGACACTTACAATACTGTTAAGTATCAATTGGAGATGAAAATGGTTTGAAATTTAAAGTGTCTAATAGGGTAATGTCATGTGGCAAAGTGTAAACTAAGTGTACACAGTTGTGTACATGTAGCATGATTCTTACTGATTGAACTCTGATATTAGTACATTGATTTTTGACATGTTGTTCGACACTTACATTGATGTCAAGTGTCAATTGGAGGGGAAAATAGTTTGAAATTTAAGCTGTCCAACGGGGTAATGTCACGTGGCAAAGTGTAAACTAAAGTGTACACTATAGTATGCATGTAGCAAGGCTCTTACCGATTGAACTTCGCTATTTGTTCACAGATTATTGACATGTTGTTTGATACTTGCATTGTTGTCTAGAGTCAATTCGAGGGGAAAATTGTTTGAAATTTAAACTGTCCAACAGGGTAATGTCTCGTGGAAAGTGTATACTAATGTATACACCATAGTGTGCATGTAGTAAGATTCTTACCGATTGAACTTTGCGATTTTTACACTGATTTTTGACACGTCGTTTCCCACTTGCGTTGTTGCCAAGTGTCAATTGGAGGGAAAACGGATTGAAATTTAAACTGTCCGATAGGGTAATGTCAAGTGGTAAAGTGTAAACTAAAGTGTACACAGTATTGTACATGTAGCATGGTTCTTACCGATTGAACTTTGATATTGGTACACTGATTTTTGACACGTTGTTTGAAACTTGTGTTGCTGTCAAGTGTCAATTGGAGGGGAAAACTATTTGAAATTTAAACTACCCAACAGGATAATGTCACGTTGCAAAGTATAAAGTAAAGTTTACTCCATAATGTATATGTAGCGAGGTCCTTACCGATTGAACTTTGCTATTTGTACACTAATTTTCGACACGTTGTTTGATGCCTGCATTGTAGTCAAGTGTCAATTGGATGGGAAAACTGTTTGAAATTTATACTGTCCAAAAGGGTAATGTCACGTGGCAAAGTGTAAATTAAAGTGTACACCACGGTGTACAAGTAGCAAGGTCCTTACCGATTGAACTTTGCTATTTGTACACTGATTTTCGACACGTTGTTTGACACTTGCATTATTTTCAAGTGTCAATTAGATCGGAAAATTGATTGAAATTTAAACTGTCCAATAGGATAATATCACGTGGCAAAGTGTAATCGAAAGTGTACACCATAGTGTACTTGTAGCAAGGTTCTTACCGATTGAACTTTGCTATTTGTGCACTAATTTTTGACCCATTATTTGACACATGCATTGTTGTGAAGTGTCATTTGGATGGGAAAATTGTCTGAAATTTAAAATGTCCAACATGGTAACGACACGTGGCAAAATGTAATCTAAAGTGTACTCCATAGTGTACATGTCGCAAGTATCTTATCGATTGAACTTTGCCATTTGTACACTGATTTTTGACACGTTGTTTGACACTTGCATTGTTGTCAAGTATCATTTAGATGGGAAAACTGTCTGAAATTTAAACTGTCCAACAGGGTAATAACATGTAGCAAAGTGTAATCTAAAGTGTACTCCATAGTGTACATGTCGTAAGGTTCTTACCGATTGAACTTTGCTATCTGTACACTGATTTTTGACAAGTTGTTTGACACTTGTATTATTGTCAAGTGTCAATTGGATGGGAAAACTATTCAAAATTTAAATTGTCCAGCAGGGTAATATCTCGTGGCAAAGTGTAAACTAAAATGTACACCATAGTGTGCATGCAGCAGGGTTCTTTCCGATTGACGTTTGCTATTTGTACACTCATTTTTGTCACGTTGTTTAACACTTGCATTGTTTTCTAGTGTCAATTGGATGGGAAAACTATTTGAAATTTAAACTATCCAACAGGGTAATGTCACGTGGCAAAGTGTAAACTAAAATTTACACCATAGTGTACATATAGCAAGGTTCTTACCAATTGAACTTTGCTATTTGCACTCTGATTTTTGACACGTTGTTCGAAACTTGCATTGCTATCAAGTGTCAATTGGATGGGAAAACGGCTTGAAATTTAAACTGTCCAACAGGGTAATGTCACGTGGAAAAGTGTAAACTAAAGTGTACACTATAGTGTTCATGTAGCAAGGTTCTTACCGATTGAACTTTGATATTTGTACACTAATTTTTGATACGTTGTTCAATACTTACCGTGTTGTCAAGAGTCAATTGGAGAGGAAAACTATTTGAAATTTAAACTGTCCAACAGGGCAATGTCTCGTGACAAGGTGTAAACTAATGTGTACACCATAGTGTGCATGTAGCAAGGTTCTTACTGATTGAACTTTACGATTTGTACACGGATTTTTAACACGTTGTTTGATACTTGCATTGTTGTTAAGTGTCAATTGGAAAGGAAAACAGTTCTAAATTTAAACTGTCTGATAGGATAATGTCATGTGACAAAGTGTAAACTAAAGTGTACACAGTCCTGTACATGTAGCATGGTTTTTACCGATTGAACTTTGATATTGGTAAATTGATTTTTGACACGTTGTTTGACACTTGTATTGCTATCAAGTGTTAATTGGAGGGGAAATTGTTTGAAATTTAAACTGCCCAACAGGGTAATATCCCGTTGCAAAGTGTAAACTAAAGTTTACACCATAGTGTACATGTAGCAAGGTCCTTACGGATTGAACTGTGCTATTTATTCACTGATTTTTGACATGTTGTTTGACACTTATATTGCTGTCTAGTGTTAATTGGATGGGAAAACTATTTGAAACTCAAGCTTTCCAACAGGTTAATGTCTCGTGGCAAAGTATAAACGAAAGTCTGCACCATAGTGTACATGTAGCAAGGTTCTTACAGATTGAAATTTGCTATTTGTACACTGATTTTTGACGCGTTGTTTGACACTTGTATTGTCGTCAAGTGTCAATTGGATGGGAAAACTATTTGAAATTTAAATTGTACAGTAGGGTAATATCTTGTGGCAAAGTCTAAACTAAAGTGTACACCATAGTGTGTATGTAGCAAGGTTCTTTCCGATTGACGTTTGCTATTTGTACACTCATTTTTGACATGTTGTTTAATACTTGCATTGTTGTCTAGTGTCAATTGGATGGGAAAACTATCTGAAATTTAAACTATCCAACAGGGTAATGTCACGTGGCAAAGTGTAAACTAAAATTTACACCATAATGTACACGTAGCAAGGTTCTTACCAACTGAACTTTGCTATTTGGCCTCTAATTTTTGACACGTTGTTTGAAACTTACATTGTTGTCAAGTGTCAATTGGATGGGAAAATAGTTTGAAATTTAAACTGTCCAACAAGGTAATGTCATGTGGCAAAGTGTAAACTAAAGTGTACACGATAGTGTGCATGTAGCAAGGTTCTTACCGATGAAACTTTGCTATTTGTATACTGATTTTTGACACATTGTTTGATACTTACCTTGTTGTCTAGAGTCAATTGGAGAGGAAAACTATCTGAAATTTAAACTGTCCAACAGAGCAATGTCTCGTGGCAAAGTGTAAACTAATGTGTACACTATAGTATGCATGTAGCAAGGTTCTTACCGATGGAACTTTGCTATTTGTACACTAATTTTTGACACGTTGTTTGATACTTACCTTGTTGTCTAGAGTCAATTGGAGAGGAAAACTATTTAAAATTTAAACTGTCCAACAGAGCAATGTTTCGTGGCAAAGTATAAACTAATGTGTACACCATAGTATGCATGTAGCAAGGTTCTTACCGATTGAATTTTGTGATTTTTACACTGATTTTTGGCACATTGTTTGATACTTGCATTGTTGTCAAGTGTCAATTGGAAGGAAAAAAAGTTCTAAATTTAAACTATCCGATAGGACAATGTCATGTGACAAAGTGTAAACTAAGGTGTACACAGTACTGTACATGTAGCATGGTTCTTACCGATTGAACTTTGATATTGGTATATTGATTTTTGACACATTGTTTGACTTTTGCACTGCTATAAAGTGTCAATTGGAGGGGAAACTGTTTGAAATTTAAACTGTCCAATAGGGTAATATCACGTTGCAAAGTGTAAACTGAAGTTTACACCATAGTGTACATATAGCAAGGTTCTTACCGATTGAACTGTGCTATTTATACACTGATTTTTGACATGTTGTTGGACACTTACATTGTTGTCAAGTGTCAATTGGATGAAAAACTATTTGAAACTCAAACTGTCTAACAGGGTAATGTGTCGTGGTAAAGTATAAACGAAAGCCTACACCATAGTGTGCATGTAGTAAGGTTCTTACTGATTGAACATGACTGTTTGTACACTGAATTTTGACTAGAAGTTTAACACTTGCATTATTGTCAGGTGTCAATTGGAGGGAAAAACGGTTTGAAATTTAAACTGTCCGATAGGGTAATGTCACGTGGCAAAATGTAAACTAAAGATTACACAGTAGTGTACATGTAGCATGGTTCTTACCGATTGAGTTTGATATTGGTACATTGATTTTTGACACATTGTTTGACACTTGCATTGTTGTCAAGTGTCAATTGGAGGGAAAAACTATTTGAAATTTAAACTATCCAACAGGGTAATGTCACATGGCAAAGTGTAAACTAAAATTTAGACCATAGTGTACATGTAGCGAGGTTCTTACCAACTGAACTTTGCTATTTGCACTCTGATTTTTGACACGTTGTTTGAAACATGTATTGCTGTCAAGTGTCAATTGGATGGGAAAATAGTTTGAAATTTAAACTATCCGACAGGGCAATGTCACGCGGCAAAGTGTAAATTAAAGTGTATACTATAGTGTGCATGTAGCAAGGTTCTTACCAATTGAACTTTTCTATTTGTACACTGATTTTTGACAAGTTGTTTGATACTTGCCTTGTTGTCAAGTGTTAATTAGAGGGGAAAACTGTTTGAAATTTAAACTGTCCAACAGGGTAATGTCTCGTGGCAAAGTGTAAACTAATGTGTACACTATAGTATGCATGTAGCAAGGCTCTTACCGATTGAATTTTACGATTTGTACACCGATTTTTGACACGTTGTTTGATACTTATGTTGTTGTCAAGTGTCAATTGAAAGGGAAAATAGTTCTAAATTTAAACTGTTCAATAGGATAATGTCTATGGCAAAGTGTAAACTAAAGTGTACACAGTATTGTACGTGTAGCATGGTTCTTCCCGATTGAACTTTGATATTTGTACATTGATTTTTGACACGTTGTTTGACTTTTACACTGCTGTCAAGTGTCAATTGGAGGGGAAACTATTTGAAATTTAAACTATCCAATAGGGTAATATCACGTTGCAAAGTGTAAACTAAAGTTTACACCATAGTGTACATGTAGCAAGGTTCTTACCGATTGAACTGTGCTATTTATACACTAATTTTTGACATGTTGTTTGACACTTACATTGTTGTCAAGTGTCAATTGGATGGAAAAACTATTTGAAATTCAAACTGTCTAACAGGGTAATGTCTCGTGGTAAAGTATAAACGAAAGTCTACACCATAGTGTGCATGTAGTAAGGTTCTTACTGATTGAACATGACTGTTTGTACACTGAATTTTGACACGAAGTTTAACACTTGCATTATTGTCAGGTGTCAATTGGAGGGAAAAACGATTTGAAATTTAAACTGTCCGATAGGGTAATGTCACGTGGCAAAGTGTAAACTAAAGAGTACATAGTAGTGTACATGTAGCATGGTTCTTACCGATTGAGTTTGGTATTGGTACATTGATTTTTGACACGTTGTTTGACACTTGCATTGTTGTAGGTGTCAATTGGAGGAAAAAACTGTTTAAAATTTAAACTGTCTGACAGGATAATGTTGCGTGGCAAAGTGTATACTAATGTGTACACTATAGTGTGCATGTAGCAAGGTTCTTACCGATTAAACTTTGCGATTTGAGCACTAATTTTTGACGCGTTGTTTGACACTTGCATTGTTGTCAAGTGTCAAGTGGGGTGGAAAATGGTTTGAAATTTAAACTGTCTGATAGGGTAGTGTCATGTGGCGAAGTGTGAACTAAAGTGTATATAGTAGCGTACATGTAGCATGGTTCTTACCGATTGAACTTTGATATTGGTACACTGATTTTTGACACGTTGTTTGACACTTGCATTGTTGTGAAGTATAAATTGGAAGGGAAAACTGTTTGAAATTTAAATTGTCCAACAGGGTAATGTCACGTGGTAAAGTGTAAAGTAAAGTTTACAACATAGTGTACATGTAGCAAGGTCCTTACCGATTGAAGTTTGCTATTTGTACATTGATTTTTGACACGTTGATTGACAATTGCATTGTTTCCAAGTGACAATCAGAGAGGAAAATAGTTTGAAATTTAAACTGTCTGATATGGTAATGTCATGTGGCAAAGTGTAAACTATAGTATACACAGTAGTGTACATGTTGCATGGTTCTTACCAATTGAACTTTGACATTGGGACACTCATTTTTAGCACGTTGTTTGACACTTGCATTGTTTTCAAGTGTCAATTGGATGGAAAAATGTTTGGAATTGAAATTTTCCCACAGGGTAATATCTCGTGGCATAGTGTGCACCATAGTGTGCATGTAGCAAGGTTCATGCCGATTGAACTTTACTATTTTTACACTAATTTTTGACACGTTGTTTAAGACTTACATTGCTGTCTAGTGTCAATAGGATGGGAAAACTGCTTGAAATTTAAACAATCCAACAGGGTAATGTCACGTGTCAAAGTGTAAACTAAAGTTTACACCATAGTGTACATGTAGCAAGGTTCTTACCAATTGAACTTTGCTATTTGTACACTGATTTTTGACACTTTGTTTAACACTTGCATTGTCGTCAAGTGTCAATTGGATGAGAAAACAGTTTGAAATTTAAACTATCCAACAGGGTAAGTGTAAACTAAAGTGTACACTAATGTGTTCATGTAGCAAGGTTCTTACCAATTGAACTTTGTTATTTTTAGACTGATTTTTGACACATTGTTTAACACTTACATTGTCGTCAAGTTTCAATTAGAAGGGAAAACTGTTTGAAAATTAAACTGTCCAACAGGGTAATGTCTCGTGGCAAAGTGTAAACTAAAGTGCACACCGTAATGTGGATGTAGCAAGGTTCTTACCGTTTGAACTTCGCTATTTGTACACTGATTTTTGGCACGTTGTTTAACAGTTGCATTATTGTCAAGCGTCAATTGGATGGAAAAACTACTTGAAATTTAAACTGTCCAACAGGGTAACGTCACGTGGGAAAGAGTAAACAAAAGTGTACACAATAGTGTACATGTATAAAGGTCCTTACCGATTGAACTTTGATATTTGTACACCGATTTTGACATCTTGTTTGACACTTACACTGTTCTCAAGTGCTAATTGGAGCGGAAAACCATTTGAAATTTAAACTGTCAAACAGGGTAATGTCACGTGACGAAGTGTAAACTAAAGTTTACACCATAGTGTACATGTAGCAAGGTCCTTACCGATTTAACTTTGTTATTTCTACACTGATTTTTGACACGTTATTTGACACTTACATTGTTGTCAAGTGTCAATTGGATGGGAAAACTATCTGAAATCTAAACTGTCCAAAAAGATAATGTCACATGAAAAAGTGTAAATTAAAGTGTACACCATAGTGTACATGTAGCAAGATCCTTACCGATTGAACTTTACTATTTGTAGACTGATTTTTGACACGTTGTTTGACACTTGTATTGTAGTCAAGTGTCAATTGGATGGGAAAATTGTTTGAAATTTAAACTGTCCAGAAGTGTAATTTCACGTGGAAAAGTGTAAATTAAAGTGTACACCATAGTATACATGTAGCGAGGTCTTTACTGATTGAACTTTGCTATTTATACACTGATTTTTGACACGTTGTTTGACACTTACATTGTTGTCAAGTGTCAATTAGATGGAAAACTATTTGAAATTTGAATTGTCCAACAGGATAATGTCACGTGGAAAAGTGTAAACTAAAGTGTACACCTTAGTGTACATGTTGTAAGGTTCTTACCGATTGAACTTTGCTATTTGTACACTGATTTTTGACACGCTGTTTGACACTTACATTGTTGTCAAGTATCATTTGGACAGGAAAATTGTCTGAAATTTAAACTGTCCAACAGGGTAATGTCACTTGGCAAAGTGTAAACTAAAGTTTACACCATAGTGTGCATGTAGCAAGGTTCATACTGACTGAACTTTGCTAATTGTACACAAATTTTTGACACGTTGTTTCATACTTGCATTGTTGCCTTGTGTCAATTGGATGAGAAAATTGTTTGAAATTTAAACAATCCAACAAGGTAATGTCACGTGGCAATGTGTAAACTAAAGTTTGCACTATAGTGTACATGTAGCAAGGTTCTTACCAATTGAACTTTGCTATTTGTAAACTGATTTTTGACACATTGTTTGACACTTGCATTGTTGTCAAGTGTCAATTGGATGGGAAAATTGTTTGATATTTAAACTGTCCAACAGGGTAATGTCACGTGGCAGAATGTAAACTAAATTGTACACCATAGTTTGCATGTTGCAAGGTTCTTACCGATTGAACTTTTCTATTTGTACACTAATTTTTGACACATTGTTTAATACTTGCATTGTTGACTAGTGTCAATTGGTTGGAAAAATTTGTTTGAAATTTAAACAATCTTATAGGGTAATGTCATGTGGTAAAGTGTAAACAAAAGTTACACCATAGTGTACATGTAGCAAGGTACTTACCGATTGAACTTTGCTATTTGTAGAAAGATTTTTAGCACGTTGTTTGACACTTGCCTTGTTGTCAAGTCTCAATTGGATTGGAAAACTATTTGAAATTTAAACTATCCAACAAGGTAATGTCACGTGGTAAAGTGTAATCTAAAGTGTATTCCATAGTGTACATATCGCAAGGTTCTTACTGATTGAACTTTGCTATTTGTACACTGATTTTTTACACGTTGTTTGACACTTGCATTATCGTCAAATGTCAATTGGATGGGAAAAGTGTTTAAAATTTAAATTGTCCAGCAGGGTAATGCCTCGTGACAAAGTGTAAACTAAAGTTTACACCATAGTGTACATGTAGCAAGGTTCGTACCGATTGAACTTTACTATTTGTACACTGATTTTTGACACATGGTTGACACGTACATTGTTGTCAAGCTTCAATTGGATGGGAAAATAGTTTGGAATTTAAACTATCCAACAAGGTAATGTCACATGGCAAAGTGTAAACTAAAGTGTACACTATAGTGTGCATGTAGCAAGGCTCTTACCGATTGAACTTTACTATTTGTACACTGATTTTTGACATATTGTTTGACACTTACATTGTTGTCAAGTGTCAATTGGATGAGAAAACTGTTTGAAATTTAAACTGTCAAACAGGGTAATGTCTCGTGGCAGATTGTAAATTAAAGTCTATACCATAGTGTGAATGTAGCAAGCTTCTTACCGATTGGAACTTTACTATCGTACACTGATTTTTGACACATTGTTTGACACTTGTATTGTTGTCAAGTGTCATTTGGATGGGAAAACTATCTGAAATTTTAATAATCCAACAGGGTAATAACACGTGGCAAAGTGTAAACTAAAGTGTACATTGTAGTGTACATGTTGCATGGCTCTTACCGATTGAACTTTGATATTAGTACACTGATTTTTGACACGTTGTTTGAAACTTGCATTATTTTCAAGTATTAATTGGGGGGAAAAACTGTTTCAAATTTAAACTGTCCAACAGGGTAATGTCTCGTGGTAAAGTGTAAACTAATGTGTATACCACAGTGTGCATGTCGCAAGTTTCTTACCGATTGAACTTTGCGATTTGTACACTGATTTTTGACACGTTGTTTGACACTTGCATTGTTGTCAAGTGTCAATTGAGGGGAAAAATGTTTGAAATTTAAACTGTCCAATAGGTTAATGTCACGTGGCAAAGTGTAAACTAAAGTTTACACTAAAGTGTACATGTACCAAGGTCCTCACCGATTGACCTTTGCTATTTGTACACTGATTTTCGACACGTTGTTTGACACTTGCATTGTAGTCAAGTGTCAATTGGATGGGAAAATTGTTTGAAATTTAAACTGTCCAAGAGGGTAATGTCACGTGGCAAAGTGTAAATTAAAGTGTACACCGTAGTGTACATGTAGTAAGGTCCTTACCGATTGAACTTTGCAATTTGTACACTGATTTTCGACGCGTTGCTTGACACTTGCGTTGTTGTCAAGTGTCAATTAGATGGGAATACTGTTTGAAATTTAAACTGCCCAACAGGATAATGTCACATGGAAAAGTGTAAACTAAAGTGTACACTATAGAGTACATGTAGCAAGGTTCTTACCGATTGAACTTTGCTATTTGTACACTGATTTTTTACACGTTGTTTGACACTTGCGTGGTTGTCAAGTATCATTTGGAAGGAAAAATTGTCTGAAATTTAAACTGTCCAACAAGGTAATGACAAGTGGCAAAGTGTAATCTAAAGTGTATTCCATAGTTTACATGTCGAAAGGTTCTTACCTGTTGAACTTTGCTATTTGTACATTGATTTTTGACACATTGTTTGACACTTACATTGTTGTCAAGTGTCAATTGGATGAGAAAACTATTTGAAATTTAAACTGTCCAATAGGGTAATGTCACATGGTAAAGTGTAAACTAAAGTGTACACCGTAGTGTACATGTAGCAAGGTTCTTACAGATTGAACTTTGCTATTTGTACACTGATTTTTGGCATGTCGTTTGACACTTACATTGTTGTCAAGTGTCAATTGGATGGGAAAACTATTTGAAATTTAAACTGTCTAATAGAGTAATATCTCGTGGCATAGTGTAAACTAAAGTTTATACTATAGTAAGCATGTAGAAAGGTTCTTGCCTATTGAACTTTACTATTTTTACAATAATTTTTGACAGGTTGTTTAACACTTGCATTTCTGTCTAGTGTCAATGGGATGGGAAAACTGTTTGAAATTTAAACTGTCCAACAGGGTAAGTGTAAACTAAAGTGTACACCGTAGTGTGCATGTAGCAAGGTTCTTACCGTTTGAACTTCGCTATTTGTACACTGATTTTTGGCATGTCGTTTGACACTTACATTGTTGTCAAGTGTCAATTGGATGGGAAAACTATTTGAAATTTAAACTGTCCAACAGGGTAAGTGTAAACTAAAGTGTACACCGTAGTGTGCATGTAGCAAGGTTCTTACCGTTTGAACTTCGCTATTTGTACACTGATTTTTGGCATGTCGTTTGACACTTACATTGTTGTCAAGTGTCAATTGGATGGGAAAACTATTTGAAATTTAAACTGTCCAACAGGGTAAGTGTAAACTAAAGTGTACACCGTAGTGTGCATGTAGCAAGGTTCTTACCGTTTGAACTTCGCTATTTGTACACTGATTTTTGGCATGTCGTTTGACACTTACATTGTTGTCAAGTGTCAATTGGATGGGAAAACTATTTGAAATTTAAACTGTCCAACAGGGTAAGTGTAAACTAAAGTTTACACCATAGTGTACATGCAGCAAGGTCCTCTCCGATTTAACTTTGTTATTTGTACACTAATTTTTGACACGTTATTTGACACTTAAATTATAGTCAAGTGTCGATTGGATGGGAAAATTGTTTGAAATTTAAACTGTCTAAAAAGATAATTTCACATTGAAAAGTGTAAATTAAAATGTACACCATAATGTACATGTAGCAAGGTCCTTATCGATTGAATTTTACTATTTGTAGGCTGATTTTTGACACGTTGTTTGACACTTTTATTGTTGTCAAGTGTCAATTAGATGGGAAAACTGTTTGAAATTTGAACTGTCCAACAAGATAATGTCACGTGGGAAAGTGTAAACTAAAGTGTACACCATAGTGTACATGTTGCAGGGTTCTTACCGATTGAACTTTGCTATTTGTACACTGATTTTTGACACGTTATTTGACACTTACATTGTTGTCAAGTATCATTTGGATGGGAAAACTGTCTGAAATTTAAACTGTCCAACAGGGTAATGTCACTTGGCGAAGTGTAAACTAAAGGGTACACCCTAGGGTGCATGTAGCAAGGTTTATACCGACTGAACTTTGCTAATTTTACACTAATTTTTGACACGTTGTTTCGTACTTGCATTGTCGTCTAGTGTCAATTGGATGAGAAAATTGTTTGAAATTTAAGTAATCCAACAAGGTAATGTCACGTGGTAACGTGTAAACTAAAGTTTGCACCATAGTGTGCATGTAGCAAGGTTCTTACCAATTAAACTTTGCTATTTGTACATTGATTTTTGACACGTTGCTTGACACTTGCATTGTTGTCAAGTGACAATTGGATGGAAAAATTGTTTGAAATTTAAGATGTCCAACGGTGTAATGTCACGTGGCAGAATGTAAACTAAATTGTACACCATAGTGTGCATGTTGTAAGGTTCTTACCGATTGAACTTTTCTATATGTACACTAATTTTTGACACGTTGTTTAATACTTACATTATTGTCAAGTGTCAATTGGAGGGAAAAATGGTTTTAAATTTAAACTGTCCTATAGGGTAATGTCACGTGGTAAATTGTAAACTAAAATGTACACAATAGTGTACATGCAGCACGGTTTTTACCGATTGAACTTCGATATTGTTAAACTGATTTTTAACAAGTTGTTTGACACTTGCATTGTTGTCAAGTGTCAATTGGAGGGGAAAAGTATTTGAAATTAAAACTGACACGATCCATCCCGATTTAACCTAATTGACTTGACACGTGTCGTGCGTCGATGATAGATGCCAGCTAAATGTCGGACCCGCCACCAAGGCAAACGTGACCTACTTGACTATGACATAATTCTATAAAAATTTTGACAGAGTTTCCCCTGTAACATGGACAAAACCAACCTAAAAAATCATCAAAACCTCAAATAGACATTTAAACCAAAAGTTTCGGAAACCACCACTTCCTCTAATACCACCACAACTACAACAAAATATAACAAAATTCGACTGAGTGCTTCTACAACATCATCATGTAAACATGCAAGTATTACATCAATTACTAACCTTTCTACGAAGTGCATGACACACCAAATATTAGACAAGTACTTGATAAACATGAGTCCCCCAACTATACATTACACACTATGAAACGGTCTCTTTCGCTTTAATAGGCTTTTCCCAGTATCTCGAAATCGACGGTCTTCTGATAGGAAAGCATGATAAAAATATATGATCTTATAACTCAGTGAGTGGATGATTTCGAAATAAGTAAACTTTTTCCATTTATGGATATTTTCTTAAAATTCCAATTTTATTAAATCCTTGAGAAATTCTGAATCTAGTAATACTTTCAAAAACTAGACATGATTACATTATAAAATTCTTTATTCTAAATTCTAGATAAGTATCTGTGATATATAACAAATATAAAGAATTTGATATTCATGAAAATCTATGAAATATTGCTGCTGGTCAATAGTATAAGCTGAAAGCTTTATTCTGAAAATTGAATTAACTGGCTTCCATAATCTGAAATCTGATAACTGAATAAATACTGAAAAATCACACCAAAAAGAGTACCCAATGAATAGCCTTACTCATGTACAGAGTAATCTCGATGTACAAGGCAAAGTCATTCAAATCTTGGATGCGTTGCTGTATATAACAAACCCTTCCGTACCTTCAGGTATTGTTAATATAGGTGCCGATATCAACTTTTGCTTAAGTTCTTGGAAACTTTGTTCGTATTTTTCCATCCATTGGAATTTTACTCCCTTCCTTGTAAGCTGCGTCATTGGTCCAGCTATTTTGGAGAATCCTTCTATGAATCTCCTATAATATCCAGCCAATCCTAGAAAACTCTGTACTTCGCCAGCATTTGTTGGTGCTTTCCAGTTGGTTACTGCTTCTACTTTTGCTGGATCTACTTCAATCCCTTGGGCAGTAACTACATGTCCAAGAAATCCAACTCATTCAAGCCAAAACTCGCACTTCTTGAATTTGGCATGCTGCTCCTCTTTGCGTAATACCTCTAAGGCTATTCTCAAGTGCTCTTCATGTTGCTCCTTACTCTTGGAATATATCAGAATGTCATTGATGAAGACTATGACAAACTTATCCAAGTATTGATGAAACACTCGACTCATCAGGTCCATGAACACTGCAGGTGCATTGGTTAGCCTAAACGGCATCACCGTAAACTCGTAGTGTCCATATCGAGTTCTAAAAGCTATCTTAGGTATATCCTTTGTCTCTACTTTTAGTTGATGGTATCCCGATCGTAAGTCGATCTTGGAAAATACCTTAGCTCCTGTCAGTTGATCTAACAGATCCTCGATCCTCGGGAGTGGGTACTTATTCATGATGGTTAATCGATTTATCTCCCTATAATCTATGCACATCCTCATGCTTCCATCTTTCTTCTTTACAAACAACACCGGTGCACCCCATGGAGATATGCTTGGTCGTATGAAGCCCATATCTAGGAGTTCTTGCAACTGCTTCTTTAATTCTTGTAGTTCCTTTAGGGCCATTCGGTATGGGGCCTTAGATACTGGTGCCGCCCCGGGAATTAGGTCTATGGTGAATTCCACTTGCCTATCTGGTGGAATACCAGATAGATCTTCTGGAAACACATCTACGAATTTCTGTACTATTGGTACGTCTTCAACCTTTATCATCTTCTGTTTCCCTCCAGGGATGTCTACTAAATATCCTTGACATGTTTCTTTTCTCAACATCTTCTCAGCTTGTAAAGCCGATACTAGTCGAATAAGGGATTTCGTCTTCATTCGAAGGAACGAAAATGGTTCATCTCCTAGTTGCTGAAATGATACTTCCATTTCCTTACATCATATGGTGGCGTAATTACAACCTAATCAATCCATGCCTAGTATTACATCAAAATCCTTCATTTCTATCATGTATAGGTTCGCTTCCATTGGTTTTCCCTCAACTTCGATACTTATTGACTTGGCTATTCTATCAGTATTCAAAAGGTTGCACAAAGGAATACTAACTTCTAATGTACCTTCCGACTTATCATAGGTAATACTAAATTTAGCCATAAAAGTTGTTGAAGAAAAGGAGTGTGTAGCTCCTGAATCAAACAATACATAAATAGGTGTATTGGCTATCAGTAGAGTACCTACTATGATATTAGAGTTTTCCTCTACATCCTGTTGAGTCAATGCAAAAACTCGTGCTTTCCCTTTCTGGTTCTGGTCGCTGTTATCATCCTTCTTCTGGGTACATCGAAAATAGACATTTTTCCCTTGTAAGCACTTGCCATGATGTGTCCTTCCACACTTAGAACAGGGCACAATTAATCTAATCCCTAAAAGTTCTACGGATCTTCTTTGGTGGAGCTTCATCTTCGGAGGAGTCTTTCGCCTCAGGTCCGTACTCTATGTCTATCTCAACCTGTGGCTCAGGCTCAGGATCATTCTCTAGATCATCCTCAAGTTCTTCTTCGGGATATTCTTCCTTAGCCAAAGGTTCCTCCTCAGGCTCCTCATGGATTACATCATCCCAAAAATCAATCAAGGCATGGCAATACCTCTCAAACTCGAATAGGTTTGGGTTGCCTTCTAACATTTCATCCTTAACCGTGACTCCCATATCTCCCCATTGAGGTGGGAGGGAGTGTATGAGGTTATTTATGGCCTCAATATGCGTGATCTCCATACCAGCATTAATCGCCATCATGCATCTCTCATAGATGTCATACACATGTCCGCTAAGTTGTCGGGTCGGATCAGTTACATAGTTTTCATAGGAATGAATAGCAATTCTACAGTTCAATGCTTCTCTATATGCCCTAGCCGTTCTATGAGCCATATTTGTTGCATTTTCACATACATGATACTTTTTCTTTGCTTAAAGAAAACATGCAAATATTTAAACTTTCATATCATGAAATTCCCTTTAAGCCCTTAGCTTTTGCCCAATTCCTTTACATATCTTTAAATAACACATCTCTAAATCATATCAAAGCATCATAACATAAACAAAATCATTAACTTTAAACATGAACATACCTGGGCCATAGGATGAGATTGATGGATGGATGCACGATGCCATGGAATACCTTAAACTTTTCATTTTCCTTTTATTTTTTTAAAAAAAATACTTGGTCTACAGAACCGGCTAAACCTTGCTCTGATACCACGCTGTAATGCCCCGACCCCTAGTGGATTGGAACGTTACTTACTTTACTTAGCTTTACCGGTGGTTAGTAACAAGTGTATACGTTTTAGCGGAAGCTTACATCTTCGGATAATAATTTAAATAACAATACTTCAAATACTTTAAACAAAAACACTGATCATTTTTCAACACAACAAAATGTAATTTATTTGAAGAAAACATAACTTGTTCTTACATTCTGCGTTATTCAAAACTTTAAGGAAATAACATTGGAAAACATTTCATAAAAATAAATCCATATCACTTATTCACCGGATTTCCATGAGCTCGTTGCATCACTCTCCATCTTCTCCTCCATCCATGCCCGAGGTAGAATTCCTTCAATCTGTAGAGATGGGATTAAACCCATGAGTTGAAAAACTCAATAGGTGTGATAGGTGCATTCGTGATCAAGCTATACATTTCAAAACATTAACTTTATAACTTTTCATACATGCCGTACCTGGAGGCACCATTTGACATGAAGGGGTATGCCGTACTCGAGGGCACCATTTGACATACGAACATTTCTTCAACATAGAGGGGTATGCCGTACCGGAGTACCATTTGACATATAACCATTAACATAGAGGGATATGCTATACCGGAGTATCATTTGACATACAAACATTAACATGAATCGAAACTTGTAACTTAACACAATTAAACACATTGCACCTCTACCTACCTTGATTGATACTTTTGAAACTTTGAAAACTTGGATTGAAAACTTTGATGAAACTTGGACGTTGAAAGAAATGGACTCCTTGGATGTTTGACAACCGTTGAGAATTCATGCTTGAAAACACTTCTTAAACTTCTAGGAAAAATAGTTTTCCTCCCTCTCCTTTTCTCTCTTGGATACTCTTTCTTTAGCATGTAAAAGCTCTTGCTTTTGGTGTGAGAAAAATGAGTGAAATGAGGTCTCTATTTATAGGTTAATATCCCATAACTTAAAGCAAATGAAGGGTCAAATTTCACTTAAGAGAGAAAACATGGTGCCATTTAAGTTTGAGGTTAAATGCTTCAATTTAGTGGTGTTTTTATTGCCAAAAACATGGGTGACCCTTTGAGAAAATAATTGATGAAAATAAAAATTTAAATTCTAGAGAAAAATGAGAAATTTTCATTTCAGGCAGTTTCGGTCGACCAGTTGTAGTCTGGTTGATACTGCACAGCCTTCAGTGTTTCTATCATAACTTCTTCTCCCCGATATCCGATTGAGGTAGTTCAAAGTGCGTTGGAAAGCTAATCAAAGAGCTACAACTTTTATTTAGATATCATTTTCCAAATCGAATGTTTCCTATATCGAAAATGGGTCTCAAATGAGACTAAAAATCTGAAGTATACTTTAGTCATCCAATATTCCTGTCTTAGTGCCACTAAGGTGTCTAGAATTACTTGGGGTTCGGCATCATTCCACACGAATTTCGTGTTCTTCCGAGTCAAACTAGTCAAAGGAAGAGCAATTTTGGAAAAATTCTCTAAAATCGACGATAATAAGCTGCTAGTCCAAGGAAACTCCTTACTTCTGTAACATTAGTAGGGCGTTCCCATCTCATAACTGCCTCGATTTTATGAGGATCTACATAAATGCCTTCTGCTAAGATGACATGACCCAGAAACACAACTTTATCCAACCAATATTCACATTTGCTAAATTTGGCGTACAACTACGTATCTCGCCAAGTCTGCAAGATAATCTTCAAATGTTCAGCATGCTCATCACGATTGTGAGAATAAACCAATATATCTTCAATAAAATCAATCACAAATTTATCTAAATATGGGTGAAGCACCCTATTCATCAAATCTATAAATGCAGCTGGGGCATTAGTTAATCCAAACAGCATCACCAAAAATTCATAATGACAATACCGAGACCAAAAAGCAGTCTTTGGTACATCAACATTTCTAATTCTGAGCTGATGATAACCCGAACATAAATCAATCTTTGAAAATACCGAGGCACCTCTAAGTTGGTCAAACAAATCATCAATGCGAGGCAATGGATACTTGTTGAGGACTCTCACTTTATTCAACTGTCTGTAGTTAATACACAATCTCATTGTGCCATCTTTCTTCTTCACAAATAAAACTGGAGCTCCCCATGGAGATACACTGGGTCTGATGAAACCCTTATCAACTAAATCCTACAATTGAACTTTCAATTCCTTTAGCTCCGCTGGAGCCATTCCATAAGGTGCCTGTGAAATAGTTGTTGTCCCGGGAATCAAATCAATAGAGAATTCTATCTCCCTGTTTGGGGGTAATCCAGAAAGGTCTTCTGGAAAGACATCGGAAAAATCTCGCACCACTGATATATCGTCAATTGCCCGCTTTGTAATCTGAGTATCAATTACATGGGCCAAATATGCATCACAACCCTTTTTGAGCATTTTGCGAGCATCCAGGACAGATATTACACAAGATGGCAAAAATCTGCGCTCTCTAGTAAGAACAATTTCAAGATCCCCTGGGCTTCTAAATACCATTTCCTTGCGAAAACAATCAACTGAAGCATGGTGATTAGATAGAAAATCCATCCCCAAAATAACATCAAAATCATGAATGTCAAGAGGAATTAAATCTGCTTTCAACTCATGATTGTTCACTCTAATCCCACAATCTTTATATACACGATTTGCTAAAAGTGAGTCCCCTACTGGAGTCACTGCTTCCAATTCATTATCTAAAGGCTCCGACATTTGATTAGAATAGCTAGCAAGTGTGTGAGAAATGAAGGAATGCGTAGCACCCGAATCAATTAAAGAACGAGCATTTCTACCAAAAATAGATAACATACCCACCACCACATCTGGTGACTCCTCTGCCTCCTGCTGTGTCATAGCAAACACCTTGCCCCGAGTCCTAGACCAACTTGGCTGGGCTCTCTGTCTAGAAGCACTACCCCTAGCAGAATTAGATTGAGTGGCCCCATCGACCCTGCTGATGGAGCTCTTTGATCCCTATTTTGTCTGGTCATACCGATCCCTGGCTGAGGAGATACTATCTGAGATGCTCCAATCTGCTGAGATCTAGCTGGACAATCTTTCCTTATGTGTCCCATCTGACCACACTGATAACAAACTCCAACCCCTTGAAGACACTCACCTAGATGAAACTTTCCACAAGACTGACACTGTGGAAAGCTCCGATAATCAGAAGCCTCACTCTACCTCGATCCTTGAATTCTTTGTGAAGGACCCTGCACATTAGAATGGCTTCCCCCTGACTACTGTCCAAAACTTTGACTATGTCTTAATCCCTAACTAGAGCTAGAACTCCCAGACTTGGATTTAAAACTGCCAGATTTAGTGACACCTGGCCAAAATCCTTTTCTGTTCTTCTTAAACCTTTCTCCTGAAGCTCCTAATTGACTACTACCACTTCAAAAGGTCACCTGTACTCCTTGATTACTTCCTTCATGAATAGCTATCTCAACCCTCAATGTCGCCTCAACCAACAAACCAAAATTTTGATGCCCATGAGCAGTAACCATAGGCTGAATTTCAGCTCTGAACCCTTGCTCGAGCCATCTACACCTGTCTCTCTCCTCAACAACTAAAGCACTTGTATACTTAGACAGTTCAACAAACTTTACGTGATATTCATCAACTAACATAGACCCCTGAACCAATCTTAAAAATTCATTTTGTTTAGCATCACGATAAAATGGTGGATAATATGTCTCAAAGAAAGCTTCCTTGAAAATGGTCCAGGTGATAGTACTTAGATCTGGATACGGACTCAAAACGAAATCCACTAATCAGCAACTCCTCCCTTCAATAAAAATACAGCAATGTGTAATTTTTTTTATCCTTCGAGCATTCTATCACATCATATATGCTTTCCAAAGTCTTCAACCAAAGTTCAGCATCGGCTGGATTAGATGTACCCATAAAAAATTTTGCTCCAAGTTTCATCGCTCTCTCAATACAGTTATCTCTATCGGTATTTGGAAGAAGGGAAGCAATAGTTGCAACTATTCTATCAGTGATGGGGTCAGGTTGCACCTGAGACTAGTGCACTGATTCAGCAGCCCCACTGACCCCACCATCATATCTTTCTTCAGGAGTATTTGGAGCTTGAGATACTGGATTTTGGTGCTTGCGAGTTTTGCCTCTACCACGCATGACTTACCTACAATAATGTGTGACATACAAACATCAGATACATGTAATGTTACACATAAACTCTAAGACCATTCTCTAATACCAAATGTCACGACCCTTCCCGATTTAACCTAATTGACTCGACACGTGTCGTGCGCCGATGGTAGATGCTAGCTAAATGCCGAACTCGCCACCAAGGCAAATGTGACCTACTTGACCATGACATAATTCTATAAAAATTTTGACAGAGTTTCCCCTGTAACATGGACAAAACCAACCTGAAAAATCATCAAAACCTCAAATAGACATTTAAACCAAAAGTTTTGGAAACTACCACTTCCTCTAATACCACAACAACTACAACAAAATATTAAAAAATTCGACTGAGTGCTTCTACAACATCAACATGTCAACATGCAAGCATTAACCTGGCTACATGTACACTATGGTGTACACATTAGTTTATACTTTACCATGTGACATTACCTTGTTGGATAATTTAAATTTCAAACAGTTTTCCCAACTAATTGATACTTGACAACAATGCAAGTGCGAAACAATGTGTTAAAAATCAATGTAAAAATATCTAAGTTCAACCGGTAAGAACCTAGCTACATGTACACTATGATCTACACATTAGTTTATACTTTGCAGCATGACATTACCTTGTTGGACAGTGTAAATTTCAAGTAGCTTTTCTATCCAATTGACACTTGACAACAATGCAATTGTCAAACAACATGTCAAAAATCAGTGTACAAAGAGCAAAATTCAATCGATAAGGACCTTGCTACATGTAAACTATGGTGTACACTTTAGTTCACATTTTGCCACGTGACATTATCCGGTTGGATAGTTTATATTTCAAACAATTTTCCCATCCAATTGACACTTGACAACAATGCAAGTGTCAAACGACATGTCAAAAATCAGTGTACAAATAGCAAAGTTCAATCGGTAAGAACCTTGCAACATGTACACTATAGTGTACACTTTAGCTTACACTTTGCCACAAGTCATTACCCTTTTAGACAGTTTGAATTTCAAACACCTTTCCCATCCAATTCACACTCGACAACAATGCAAGTGTCAAACAACGTGTCAAAAATCAATGTACAAGTAGCAAAGTTCGATCGGTAAGAACCTTGCTACATTTTCACTATGGTGTACCCTTTAGTTTACACTTTGCCACGTTACACTACCCTGCTGGATAGTTTAAATATCAAATAGTTTTCTCATCTAATTGACATTTGACAATAATGCAAGTGTCAAACAATGTGCCAAAAATAAGTGTACAAATAGAAAAGTTCAATCGGTAAGAACCTTCTTACATGTACACTATGGTGTACACTTTACTTTACACTTTGTCATGTGACATTGCCCTGTTGGCTAGTTTAAATTTCAAATAGTTTTTCCATCCAATTGACACTTGACAACAATGCAAGGGTCAAACAACGTGTAAAAAATAAGTGTACAAATAGCAAAGTTTAATCAGTAAGAACTTTGCTACATGTACACTATGTTGTAAACTTTCGTTTACACTTTCCCACGAGACATTACCGTAACAGACAGTTTAAATTTCAAACACTTTTCCCATCCAATTGAGAATTGATAACAATTCAAGTGTCAAACAACGTGTCAAAAATCATTGTACATAGCAAAGTTCAATCGTTAAGAACCTTACTACATGTGACTATGGTATACACTTTTGTTTACTCTTTTCTACATCGCATTACCCTATTCGACAGTTTAAATTTCGAATAGTTTACCCATCCAATTGATACTTGACAACAATGTAAGTGTCAAACAACGTGTCAAAAATCAGAGTACATATAGCAAAGTTCAATCAGTATGGACCTTGCTACATGTACACTATGGTGTACACTTTAGTTTACACTTTGCAACACGACATTACCCTGATGGACAGTTTAAATTTCAAACAGTTTTTCATCCAATTGACACTTGACAACAATTCAAATGCCAAACAATGTGTTGAAAATCAGTGTACAAGTAGCAAAGTACAATCGATAAGGACCTTGCTATATGTATACTATGGTGTACAGTTTAGTTTACACTTTGCAATGTGACATTAACCTGTTGGACAGTTTAAATTTCAAGCAGTTTTTCCATCCAACTAACAGTCAAAAATCAGTGTTCAAATAGCAAAGTTCAAAGGGTAAGGACCTTGCTACATGTAAACTATGGTGTACACCTTAGTTTACACTTTGCCATGTGACATTACCCTATTGGACAGTTTAAATTTGAAATAGTTTTCTCATCTAATTGATACTTGACAACAATGCAAGTGTCAAACAACGTGTCGAAAATTAGTGTACAAATAACAAAGTTCAATCGGTAAGGACCTTGCTACATGTGAACTATGGTGTACACTTTAGTTTACACTTTGTCACGTGACATTACCCTGTTGGACCGTTTAAATTTCAAACAATTTTCCCATTCAACTTACAGTTGACTATAATGCAAGTGTCAAACAACGTGTCAAAAATTAGTGTACAAATAGTAAAGTTTCATCGGTAAGAACCTCGCTACAAGTACACTACGGTGTACACTTTAGTTTACACTTTGCAACGTGACATTACCCTGTTGGACAGTTTAAATTTCAAACAATTTTTCAATCCAATTGACACTTGACAACAATGCAAGTGTCCAACAACGTATCAAAAATCAGTGTACAAATAGCAAAAATCAATCGGTAAGGACCTTGCGACATGTAAACTATGGTGCACACTTTAGTTTACACTTTGCCACGTCTCATTACCCTTTTGGAAAGTTAATATTTCAAACAGTTTTTCCATCCAATTAACACTTGACAACAATGCAAGTGTCATACAACGTGTCAAAAATCAGTGTACAAAAAGCAAAGTTCAATTGGTAAGAACCTTGCTACATGTACACTATGGTGTATACTTTAGATTGCACTTTGCAACGTGACATTACTCTATTGGATAGTTTAAATTTCAAACAATTTTCCTGTCCAACTGAAACTTGACAACAATGCAAGTGTCAAACAACGTGTCAAAAATTAGTGTACAAATAGCTAAGTTCAATCTGTAAGGACTTTGCTACATGTACACTATTGTGTACATTTTAGTTTACACTTTCGCATGTGACATTACGTTGTTGGAAAGTTTAAATTTCAATTAGTTTTTCCATCCAATTGACACTTGACAACAATGCAAGTGTTAAACAATGTGTCAAAAATTAGTGTACAAATAGAAAAGTTCAATAGGGAACAACATTGCATGGTGTACACACTTAAGTTTACACATTGCCATGTGACATTTCCCTACTGGACAGTTTAAATTTCAAAAAGTTTTACCATTCAATCGACACTTGACAACAATACAAATATCAAACAATGTGTCAAAAATCAGTGTTCAAATAGCAAAGTTCAATCGGTAAGAACTTTACTACATGTACATTACGATGTATACTTTAGTTTATACTTTGCAATGTGACATTATCCTGTCGAACAATTTAAATTTCAAATAGCTTTCCCATCCAATTGACACTTGACATTAATGCAAGTGTCAAATAACAAGTCAAAAATCAGTGTTCAAATAGCAAAGTTCAAAGGGTAAGGACCTTGCTACATGTAAACTATGGTGTACACCTTAGTTTACACTTTGCCATGTGACATTACCCTATTGGACAGTTTAAATTTGAAATAGTTTTCTCATCTAATTGATACTTGACAACAATGCAAGTGTCAAACAACGTGTCGAAAATTAGTGTACAAATAACAAAGTTCAATCGGTAAGGACCTTGCTACATGTACACTATAGTGCACACTTTGGTTTACACTTTGCCACATGACATTACCCTACTGAACTGTTTAAATTTCAAACAGTTTTTCCATCCAGTTGACACTTGATAACAATTCAAGTGTCAAACAACGTATTAAAAATCAGTGCACAAATAGCACTGTTCAAATGGTAAGAATCTTACTACATGTACACTATAGTGTACACTTTAGTTTACACTTTGCAACATGACATTACCCTATTGGACAGTTTAAATTTTAAACTATTTTCCCATCCAATTGACACTTAACAACAATACAAAGTCAAACAACGTGTTAAAAATCAGTGTACATATAGCAATGTTCAATCAATAAGGACCTTGCCACATGTACACTACGGTGTATACTTTTGTTTACACTTTACCACGTGACATTACCCTGTTGAACAATTTAAATTTCAAATAGTTTTCCCATCCAGTTGACACTTGATAGCAATTCAAGTGTCAAACAACGTGTAAAAAATTAGTGTACAAATAGCAATGTTCAATCGGTAAGAACCTTACTACATATACACTTTGGCGTACACTTTAGTTTACACTTTGCAACATGACATTACCCGATTGGACAGTTTAAATTTCAAATAGTTTTCCCATCCAATTGACACTTGACAACAATGCAAATGTCAAACAACGTGTCAAAAATCAGTGTACATATAGCAATGTTCAATCGGTAAGGACCTTGCTACATGTAAATTATGGTGTACACTTTAGTTTACACTTTGCCACATGTCATTACCCCATTGGACAGTTTTAATTTCAAACATTTTTTCCATCCAATTCACACTTGACAACAATGCAAGTGTCAAACAACGTGTCAAAAATTAGTATACAAATAGCAAAGTTCGATCGGTAAAAACCTTGCTACATTTTCACTATGGTGTACACTTTAGTTTACACTTTGCCACGTGACACTACCCTACTAGACAGTTTAAATTTCAAATAGTTTTTCCATCTAATTGACATTTGACAACAATGCAATTGTCAAACAACGAGGCAAAAATCAGTGTACGAATTGCATAGTTCAATCGGTAAGAACCTTGCTACATGTACCCTATGGCATACACATTAGTTTACACTTTGCCACGCGACATTACCCTGTTGGATAGATTAAATTTCAAATAGTTTTCTCATCCAATTGAAACTTGACAACGATGCAAGGGTCAAACAATGTATTGAAAATAAGTGTACAAATAGGAAAGTTCAATCTGTAAGAACCTTTCTACATGTACACTATGGTGTACACTTTAGTTTACAGTTTTCCACGTGACACTACCCTGCTGGACAGTCTAAATTTCAAAAAATTTCCCATCTAATTGACACTTCACAACAATGCAAGTGTCCAACAATGTGTCAAAAATCAATGTACAAATAGCAAAGTTCAATCGATAAGAACCTTGCTACAAGTACACTATGGTGTACACTTTAGATTACACATTGCGAAGTGATATTACCATGTTGGACAGTTTAAATTTCAAATAGTTTTGCCATCCAATTGACACTTGACAACAATGCAAGTGTCAAACAACGTGTCAAAAATTAGTGTACAAATCGCAAAGTTCAATCTGTAAGAACCTTGCTAAATATATACTATAGTGTACACTTTAGTTTACACTTTTCCACGTGACATTAATCTAGTGGACAATATAAATTTCAAATAGTTTTCCCATCTATTTGATTCTTGACAACAATGCAAGTGTCAAACAACCTGTTGAAAATAACTGTACAAATAGGAAAGTTCAATCGGAAAGGACCTTGCCACATTTAGACAGTTTAAATTTCAAATAGTTTTGTCATCCAATTGACACTTGACAACAATGCAAGTGTCAAACAACTTGTCAAAAATTAGTGTACAAATAGCAAAATTCAATCTGTAAGAATCTTGCTTCATGTACACTATAGTGTACACTTTAGTTTACACTTTCCCACATGACATTAATCTATTAGACAATTTAAATTTCAAATAGTTTTCCTATCTATTTGACACTTGACAACAATGCAAATGTCAAAAAACGTGTTGAAAATAACTGTACAAATATCAAAGTTCAATCGGTAAGAACCATGCCGCTTGACAACAATGCAAGTGTCAAAAAACGTGTTGAAAATAACTGTACAAATATCAAAGTTCAATCGGTAAGAACCATGCCGCGTGTACTCTTTGGTGTGCACTTAAGTTTACACTTTGCAACGTGACTTTACTCTGTTGGATAGTTTAAATTTCAAACAGTTTTCCCATCCAATTGACACTTGACAACAACGAAAGTGTCGAACAACATGTCAAAGATCAGTGTACATATATTAAAGTTCAAACAATAAGGACCTTGCTACATGTACACTATGGTGTACATTTTAGTTTACACTTTACCACGTGATATTATCCTTTTGGACAGTTTAAATTTCAAACAGTTTTCTCATCCAATTGACACTTGACGAAATGCAAGTCTTAAACAATGTGTCAAAAATCAGTGCACAAATAGCAAAGTTTAATCAATAAGAACCTTGCTATCTGTACACTATGGTGTACACTTTAGTTTGCACTTTGCCACGTGATATTATCCTGTTGGAGGGTTTAAATTTCAATCAATCTTCCCATCCAATTGACACTTGACAACAATGTAAATGTCAAATAACGTGTCGAAAATCAGTGTACAAATAGCAAAGTTCAATTGGTAAGGACCTTGCTACATGTACACTATGGTATACACTTTAGTTTACACTTTGCGACGTGACATTACCATGTTGGACAGTTTAAATTTCAATTAGTTCTCCCATCTAATTGACACTTGACAATAATGTAAGTGGCAAACAACATGTCGAAAATCAGAGTACAAACAGCAAAGTTCAGTAGGTAAAAACCTTGCTACATGTACACAATGGTGTACACTTTAGTTTACACTTTGTCACGTGACATTATGCCGTTGGACAATTTAAATTTCCAGTTTTTCCATCCAATTGACACTTGAAAACATTGCAAGGGTCAAACAACATGTCAAAAATAAGTGTACAAATTGCGAAGTTTAATCGATGAGAACCTTGCTTCATGTTCATTACGGTGTAAACTTTAGTTTTCATTTTGCCACATGACATTACTCTAATACACAGTTTAAACACTTTTCCCATCCAATTGAGAATTGAAAACAATTCAATTGTCAAACAACGTGTCAAAAATTAGGCCACAAACAGTAAAGTTCAATCGATAAGAACCTTGCAACATGTACACTATGGTGTACACTTTAGTTTACACTTTGCTAAGTGACATTACCCTGTTGGACAGTTTTAAATTTTGAATAGTTTTCCCATCCAATTTACACTTGACAACAATGTAAATGACAAACTACATGTCGAAAATCAGTGTACAAATAGCAAATTTTAATCAGTAAAGACCTTACTACATGTACATTGTGGTGTGCACTTTAGTTTACACTTTGCCACATGACTTTACCCTGTTGGACTGTTTAAATTTTAAACAGTTTTCCCATCCAATTGGTACTTTACAACAATGCAAGTGTCAAACAACGTGTTAAAAATCAGTGTACGAATAGCGAAGTTCAATCGGTAAGGACCATGTGACATGTACACTTTAGTTTACACTTTGCAACATGACATTATCCTGTTGGACAGTTTAAATTTCGAATAATTTTCCCATCCAATTGACAATTAACAACAATGCAATTATCAAACAACGTGTTAAAAATCAATGTACAAATAGCAAAGTTCAATCGGTAAGGGCCTTGCTACATAGACATTATGGCTTGCACTTTAGTTTACACTTTGCCACGTGACATTACCCTATTGGATAGTTAAAATTTCAAACAGTTTTTTCATCCAATTGACAATTGACAACAACGCAAGTGTTAAACAATGTGTAAAAAATCAGTGTACAAATAGCAAAGTTCAATCGGTAAGAACCGTGCTACATGTACATTGTGGTGCACACTTTAGTTTACACGTGACATGACCACATTGCTACATGACATGACCACATTGGATAGTTTAAATTTTAAGCAGTTTTCCATCCAATTGACACTTGACAACAATGCAAGTGTCAAAAAATGTGTCAAAAATCAGCGTACGAATAGAAAAGTTCAATCGGTAAAGACCTTGCTACATATACACTATGTTCTACACTTTAGTTTACACTTTGCCACGTGACATTACCTTGTTGAGCATTTTAAATTTCGAATAGTTTCCCATCCAATTGACACTTGACAACAATGCAAGTGTCAAACAACGTGTCGAAAATCAGTGTACAAATAGCAAAGTTAAATCTACAAGGACCTTGCTACATGTACATTATGGTGTGCACTTTAGTTTACACTTTGCCAAGTGACTTTACCTTGTTGGGCAGTTTAAATTTCAAATAGTTTTCTCATCCAATTGACACTTGACAACAATGTAAGTGTCAAACAACGTGTCAAAAATAATTGTACAAATAGCAAAGTTCAATCCGTAAGAATCTTGCTACATGTAAACTATGTTGGACACTTTAGTTTACACTTTGCCACATGACATTACCCAGTTGGACAATTTAAATTTCGAACAGTTTTTGCCATCCAACTGACACTTAACAACAAAGCAGGTGGTAAACAATGTGTCAAAAATCAGTGTACAAATAGCAAAGTTCAATCATTAAGAAGATTTCTACATGTACACTATGGTGTACACTTTAGTTTACCCTTTGTTGCGTGACATTACCTTGTTGGACAGTTTAAAATTTGAACAGTTTTTCCATCCAATTGATAATTGAAAACAATGCAAGGGTCAAACAACATGTCAAAAATTAGTGTACAAATGGCAGAGTTTAATCGGTAAGAACGTTGCTATATGTACACTATGGTGTGAACTTTAGTTTACACTTTACCACGTGACATTACCCTAATGGACAGTTTAAATTTCAAACAGTTTTCCATCCAATTGAGAACTAACAACAATTCAAATGTCCAACAACATGTCAAAAATCAGTGTACCAATTGCAAAGTTCAATCGCTAAGAACGTTGCTATATGTACACTATGGTGTACACTTTAGTTTACACATTGCTATGTGACATTATCCTATTGGACAATTTAAACTTCCAATAATTTTCCCATCCAGTTGAAACTTGACAACAATGCAAGTGTCAAGAAACATGTCAAAAATTAGTGTACGAATAGTGAAGTTCGATCGGTAAGGACCTCGCTATATGTACACTCACTTGACAATAACGAAAGTGTCAAACAATGTGTTAAAAATCAATGCACAAATAGCAAAGTTCAATCGGTAAGGATCTTGCTACATGTACATTATGGTGTGTACTTAAGTTTACACTTTTCCACGTAACATTACCCTGTTGGACAGTTAAAATTTCAAACACTTTTCCCCTCCAATTAACACTTGACAACAATGCAAGTGTCAAACAACGTTTCAAAAATCAGTGTACAAATATCAAAGTTCAATCGATAAGAACTTTGCCACATGAACTCTATGGTGTTCACTCAAGTTTACATTTAACCACGTGACATTACCCTGCTAGACAGTTTAAATTTCAAACAATTTTCCCATTCAATTGTCACTTGACAACAATGCAAGTGTCAAACCACGTGTCAAAAATTAGCGTACGAATTGCAAGGTTCAATCGGTAAGAATTTTGCAACAAGTACACTATGGGGTATGCTTTAGTTTACACTTTGCCACGTGACATAATTTGAATTTTATGCAGTTTTCCCACCCAATTGGCACTTCACAACAATGCAAGTGTCAAACAACGTTTTAAAAATCAGTGTACAAATAGCGAAGTTCAATCGGTAAGGACCTTGCGACATGTACACTATGGTGTACACTTTAATTTACACTATGCCACATAACATTACCCTGTTTGATAGTTTAAATTTCAAACAGTTTTCCCATCCAATTAACACTTGACAACAATGCAAGTGTCAAACAACGTGTCAAAAATCAGTGTACAAATAGTAAAGTTCAATCGGTAAGGACCTTGCTTCATGTACACTATGGTGTACACTTTAGTTTACCATTTACCACGTGACATTACCTTGTTGGATAGTTTAAATTTCAAACAGTTTTTCCATCGAATTAACACTTGACTTCAATGCAAGTGTCAAACGACTTGTCAAAAATCAGTGTAGAAATAGCAAAGTTCAATCGGTAAGAACCTTGCTACAAGTACACTATGGTGTACACTTTAGTTTACACTTTGCAACATGACGTTACCCTGATGGACAGTTTAAATTTAAAACAGTTTTCCCATCCAATTGACACTTGACAACAATGTAATTCTCAAACAATGTGTCTAAAATCAGCGTACAATTAGCAAAGTTCAATCGGTTAGGACCTTGCTACATGTACACTATGGTGTACACTTTAATTTATACTTTGCCACATGACATTCCCATGTTGGACAGTTTAAATTTCGAATAGTTTTCCCATCCAATTGACACTTGACAACAGTGTAAGTGTCAAACAACGTGTCGAAAATTAGTGTGCAAGTAGCAAAGTACAATCAACAAGGACCTTGCTATATGTACACCATGGTTTACCGTTTAGTTTACACTTTGCAACATGACATTACCCTATTGAACAATTTAAATTTTAGGTAGTTTTTTTCCATCCAACTGACATTTAACAGCAATGCAAGTGTCAAACAACGTGTCAAAAATCAGTTTACAAATAGCAAAGTTCAATCGGTAAGGACCTTGCTACATGTAAACAATTGTGTACACTTTAGTTTATACTTTACCACGTGACATTACCTGTTGGACAGTTTAAATTTTGAACAGTTTTCTCATCCAGTAGATACTTGAGAACAATGCAAGTGTCAAACAACATGTCGAAAATCAGTGTACAAATATCAAAGTTCAATTGATAAGGACCTTGCTACATGTACACTATGGTGTACAATTTAGTTTACACTTTGCAATGTGACATTACCCTATTGGACAGTTTAAATTTCAAGCAATTTTTCTATTTGATTGACACTTGACAGCAATGCAAGTGTCAAACAACGTGTCAAAAATTAGTGTACAAATAGAAAAGTTCCATCGGTAAGGACCTTGCTAAATGTAAACTATGGTGTACACTTTAGTTTGTACTTTACCACGTGACATTACCTTGTTGTACATTTTATATTTCAAACAGCTTTCCCATCCAATTGACACTCGAGAACAATGCAAGTGTCAAACGACGTGTCAAAAATCATTGTACAAATAGCAAAGTTCAATTGGTAAAAACGTTGCTACTTGTTCTCTATGGTGTACACTTTAGTTTACACTTTGCAACGTGACATTATCCAGTTGGATAGTTTAAATTTCAAATAGTTTTTCCATCCAATTGACACTTGACAACAATGGATGTGTCAAACAACATGTCAAAAATCAGTGTATAGATAACAATATTCAATCAGTAAGAACCATGGTACATGTGCACAATGGTGTACACTTTAGTTTACACTTTATCACGTGACATTAGTGTTCAAATAGCAAAGTTCAGACGGTAAGGACCTTGCTACATGTAAACTATGGTGTTCACTTTAGTTTACAGCTTATATTTCAAATAGTTTTCCCATCCATTTGACACTTGACCCAAACAACGTGTCGAAAATCAATGTAAAAATAGCAAAGTTCAATCAGTAAGAACCTTGCTACATGTACGCTATGGTGCACACTTTAGATTACACTTTGCCACGTGACATTATCCTGTTGAACAGTTTAAATTTCGAACAATTTTCCCAACTAATTGACACTTGACAGCAATGTAAGTGTCAAACAACGTGTCAAAATTCAGTGTACAAATAGCAAAGTTCAATCGGTAAGAACCTTGCAACATGTACACTATGGTGTGTACTCTAGTTTACAGTTCGCAATGTGACATTACCCTCTTGGACAGTTTAAATTTCAAGAAGTTTTTCTATCAAACGGACACTTGACAACAATGCAAGTGCCAAACAATATGTCGAAAATCAGTGTACAAATAGCAAAGTTCAATCAGTAAGGACCTTGCTACATGTAAACTATGGTGTACACTTTAGTTCACATTTTGCCACGTGACATTACTCGGTTGGACAGTTTATATTTCAAATAGTTTTCCCATCCAATTGACACTTGACAACAATGCAAGTGTCAAACGACGTGTTAAAAATCAGTGTACAAACTGCAAAGTTCAATCGGCAAGAACCTTGCTGCATGTACACTATAGTATACACTTTAGTTTACACTTGGCCACAAGTCGTTACCCCATTAGACAGTTTGAATTTCAAACACTTTTCCCATCCAATTCACACTTGACAAAAATGCAAGTGTCAAACAACGTGTCAAAAATCAGTGTACAAATAACAAAGTTCGATCGGTAAGAACCTTGCTACATTTTCACTATGGTGTATACTTTACTTTACAATTTGTCACGTTACACTACCCTACTGGACAGTTTAAATATCAAACAATTTTCCCATCTAATTGACATTTGACAACAAAGCAAGCGTCAAACAACGTACCAAAAATAAATGTACAAATAGCAAAGCTCAATCGGTAAGAACCTTCCTACATGTACACTATGGTGTACAATTTAGTTTACACTTTGTCACGTGACATTACCCTGTTGGATAGTTTAAATTTCAAACAGTTTTTCCATCCACTGACACTTGACAACAATGCAATGGTCAAACAACGTGTCAAAAATAAGTGTACAAATAGGAAAGTTTAATCAGTAAGAACCTTGCTACATATACACTATCATGTAAACTTTAGTTTACACTTTCGCACGTGACATTACCCTAATAGACAATTTAAATTTCAAAGACTTTTCCCAACCAATTGAGAATTGACAACAATTCAAGTGTCAAACAGTGTGTCAAAAATCACTCCACAAATAGTAAAGTTCAATCGTTAAGAATCTTGCAACATGTACACTATGGTGTACACTTTAGTTTACACTTTGCTACGTCACATTACCCTATTGGACGTTTAAATTTTGAATAGTTTGCCCATCTAGTTGACACACAACAACAATGTAAGTGTCAAACAACGTGTCAAAAATCATTGTACATATAGCAAAGTTCAATCAGTAAGGACCTTGCTACATGTACACTATGGTGTACACCTTAGTTTACACTTTGCAACATGACATTACCCTGATGGACAGTTTAAATTTCAAACAGTTTTCCCATCCAATTAACACTTGACAACAATGCAAGTGTCAAACAATGTGTCGAAAATCAGTGTACAAATAGCAAAGTACAATCGGTAAGGACCTTGCTAAATGTAAACTATGGTGTACACTTTAGTTTATACTTTACCGCGTGATATTAACTTGTTAGACAGTTTAAATTTTGAACAGTTTTTCCATCCGATTGATACTTGACCACAATGCAAGTGTCAAACAACGTGTCAAAAATTAGTGTACAAATAGCAAAGTTCAATCGATAAGGATCTTGCTACAAGTACATTATGGTGTACAGTTTAGTTTATACTTTGTAACGTGACATTACCCCTGTTGGACAGTTTAAATTTCAAGCAGTTTTTCCATCCTATTGACACTGGAAAGCAATGCAAGTATCTAACAACGTGTCGAAAATCAGTATTCAAATAGCAAAGTTCAATCGGTAAGGACCTTGCTACATGTAAACTATGGTATACACTTTAGTTCACATTTTACCATGTGACATTACCCGGTTGGACAGTTTATATTTCAAACAATTTTCCCATCCAATTGACACTTGACAACAATGCAAGTGTCAAACGACTTGTCAAAAATCAGTGTACAAATAGCAATGTTCAATCGTTAAAGAACCATACTATATTTACACTATGGTGTACACTTTAATTTTCACTTTCCCACAAGTCGTTACCCCATTTGATAGTTTGAATTTCAAACACTTTTCCCATCCAATTCACAATTGAGAACAACGTAAGTGTCAAACAATGTGTCAAAAATCAGTGTACAAATAGCAAAGTTCGATCGGTAAGAACCTTGCTACATTTTCACTATGGTGTACACTTTAGTTCACACTTTGCCATGTTACACTACCCTGCTCGGCAGTTTAAATATCATACAATTTTCCCATCTAATTGACATTTAACAACAATGCAAGTGTCAAACAATGTGCCAAAAATAAGTGTACAAATAGCAAAGTTCAATCGGTAAGAACCTTCCTGCATGTACACTATGGTGTACAATTTAGTTTACACTTTGTCATGTGACATTACCATGTTGGATAGTTTAAATTTCTAACAGTTTTTCCATCCAATTGACACCTGAAAACAATGCAAGGGTGAAACAGCGTGTCAAAAATAAGTGTACAAATAGCAAAGTTTAATCAGTAAGAACTTTGCTACACGTACACTATGGTGTAAACTTTAGTTTACACTTTGGCACGTGACATTACCCTAATAGACAGTTTAAATTTCAAAGACTTTTCCCAACCAATTGAGAATTGACAACAATTCAAGTGTCAAACAACGTGTCAAAAATCACTGTACAAATACCAAAGTTCAATCGTTAAGAACCTTGCGACATGTACACTATGGTGTAAACTTTAGTTTACACTTCACTACGTCACATTGCCCTATTAGACAGCTTAAATTTTGAATAGTTTACCCATCCAATTGACACTTGACAACAATGCAAGTGTCAAACAACATGTCAAAAATCATTGTACATATACCAAAAAAGTTCAATCAGTAAGGACACTGCTACATGTACACTACGGCGTACACCTTAGTTTATACTGTGCAACATGACATTACCCTGATGGATAGTTTAAATGTCGAATAGTTTTCCCATCCATTTGATACTTAACAACAATGCAAGTTTCAAGCAATGTGTTGAAAATCAGTGTACAAGTAGCAAAGTACAATCAATAAGGACCTTGCTACATGTACACTATGGTGTACAGTTTAGTTTACACTTTACAACGTGACATTATCCTGTTGGACAGTTTAAATTTCAAGCAGTTTTTTCCATCCAACTTACACTTGACAACAATGCAAGTGTCAAACAACGTGTCAAAAATAAGTGTGCAAATAGCGAAGTTCAATCGGTAAGGACATTGATAAATGTAAACTATGGTGTACTCGTTAGTTTATACTTTACCACGTGATATTATCCTGTTGGACAGTTTAAATTTTGAACAGTTTTCCCATCCAATTGATACTTGACAACATTGCAAGTGTCAAACAACGTGTCAAAAATAAGTGTACAAATAGCAAAGTTCAATCTGTAAGGACCTTGTTACATGTAAACTATGGTGTACACTTTAGTTTACACTTTGCCACGTGACATTATCCTGTTCGAAAATTTATATTTCAAATAGCTTTCCCATCCAATTGACACTTGGGAACAATGCAAGCATCAAACGACATGTCCAAAATCATTGTACAAATAGCAAAGTTCAATCAGTAAGAACGTTGCTACTTTTTCTCTATAGTGTACACTTTAGTTTACACTTTACTACGTGACGTTATTCAGTTGGACAGTTTAAATTTTAAGTAGTTTTTCCATCCAATTAACACTTGACAACAATGCAAGTGCCAAACAACGTGTTAAAAATCAGTGTACAAATAGCAAAGTTCAATCGGTAAGGACCTTGCTACATGTAAACTATGGTGTACACTTTAGTTCAAATTTTGCCACGTGACATTTCTCGGTTGGACAGTTTATATTTCAAGCAATTTTCACATCCAATTGACACTTGACAACAATGCAAGTGCCAAACAACGTGTTAAAAATCAGTGTACAAATAGCAAAGTTCAATCGGTAAGAACCTTACTATATGTACACTACTGTGTACACTTTAGTTTACACTTTACCACAAGTTGTTACCTCATTAGATAGTTTGAATTTCATACACTTTTCCCATCCAATTCACTCTTGAGAACAAGGTAAGTGTCAAACAACGTGTCAAAAATTAGTGTACAAATAGCAAAGTTCGATCCGTAAGAACCTTGCTACATTTTCACTATGGTGTACACTTTAGTTTACACTTTGCCACGTTACACAACCCTGCTGGACAGTTTAAATATCAAACAATTTTCCCATCTAATTGACATTTGACAACAATGCAAGTGTCAAACAACGTGCCAAAAACAAGTGTACAAATAGCAAAGTTCAATCGGTAAGAACCTTCCTACATGTACACTATGGTGTACAATTTGGTTTACACTTTGTCATGTGACATTACCCTATTGGATAGTTTAAATTTTAAATAATTTTTCCATCCAATTGACACTTGACAACAATGCAAGGGTCAAATAACTTGTCAAAAATAAGTGTACAAATAGCAAAGTTTAATCAGTAAGAACCTTGCTACAGGTACACTATGATGTAAACTTTAGTTTACACTTTGTCACGTGACATTACCCTAGTTGACAGTTTAAATTTCAAACACTTGTCCCAACCAATTGAGAATTAACAACAATTCAAGTGTCAAATGTGTCAAAAATCACTGTGCAAATACCGAAGTTCAATCGTTAAGAACCTTGCGACATGTACACTATGGTGTAAACTTTAGTTTACACTTTGCTACATCAAATCACCTTATTGGACAGTTTAAATTTTGAATAGTTTACCTATCTAATTGACATTTGACAACAATATAAGTGTCAAACAACATGTCAAAAATCATTGTACATATAGCAAAGTTCAATCAATAAGGACATTGCTACATGTATACTATGGTGTACACCTTAGTTTACACTTTGCATCATGACATTACCCTGATGGACAATTTAAATTTCAAACAGTTTTCCCATCCAATTGACACTTAACAACAATGCAAGTGTCAAACAAAGTGTCAAAAATCAGCGTAAAAATAGCAAAGTTCCGTCGGTAAGAACCTTGCGACATGTACACTATGGCGTACACTTTAGTTTACACTTTGCAACGTGACATTACCCTGTTGGATAGTTTAAATTTCAAGCAGTTTCTCCATCCAACTTACACTTGACAACAATGCAAGTGTCAAACAACGTGTCAAAAATAAGTGTACAAATAGCAAAGTTCTGTCGGTAAGGACCTTGCTCAATGTAAACTATGGTGTACACATTAGTTTATGCTTTACCACTTGATATTACCCTATTGGACAGTTTAAATTTTGAACAGTTTTCCCATCCAATTGATACTTGACAACAATGTAAGTGTCAAACAACGTGTCAAAAATCAGTGTACAATAGCAAAGTTCAATCCGTAAGGACCTTGCTCCATGTAAAATATGGTGTACACTTTAGTTTACACTTTGCCACGTGACATTATCCTGTTGGACAGTTTATATTTCAAACAGCTTTCCCATCCAATTGACACTTGGGAACGATGAAAGTGTCAAACAATGTGTCCAAAATCATTGTACAAACTGCAAAGTTCAATCAGTAAGAACGTTGCTACTTGTTCTCTATGGTGTACACTTTAGTTTACACTTTGCAACGTGACGTTATCCAGTTAGACAGTTTGAATTTTAAACAGTTTTTCCATCCAATTGACACTTGAAAACAATACAAGTGTCAAACAACGTGTCAAAAATCAGTGTTTGAATAGCACAGTTCAATCTGTAAGAACCATGACACATGTACACTATGGTGTACACTTTAGTTTACTCTTTTCCACGTGACATTACCCTGTTGGACAGTTTATATTTCAAACAGTTTTCCCATCCAATTGATACTTGATAACAATGCAAGTATTAAACAATGTATCGAATATCAATGTGCAAATAGCAAAGTTCAATCGGTAAGGACCTTGCCACATGTACACCATGGTGTGCACTTTAGTTTACACTTTGCCACATGACATTACCTTGTTGGATAGTTTAATTTTCAAACAGTTTTTCCATCCAATTTACAGTTGCCTAAAATGTAAGTGTCAAACAACGTGCCGAAAGTCAGTGTACAAATAGCAAAGTTTCATTAGTAAGAACCTTGCTACGTGTACACTACGATGTATACTTTAGTTTACACTTTGCAACGTGACATTACCTTGTTGGACAATTTAAATTTCAAGCAATTTTCTCATCTAATTGACACTTGACAATAATGTAAGTATCCAACAACGTGTCAAAAATCAGTGTACAAATAGCAAAAATCAATTGGTAAGGACCTCGCTACATGTAAACTATGGTGTACACTTTAGTTTACACTTTGCCACGTGTCATTAGCCTGTTGGACAGTTAATATTTCAAACAGTTTTTCCATCTAGTTAGCACTGGACAATAATGCAAGTGCCATACAACGTGTCAAAAATCAGTGTTCAAATAGCAAAGTTCAATCGGTAAGAACCTTGCTACATGTACACTATGGTGTACACTTTAGTTTACACTTCGCAACGTGACACTACTCTGTTGGACCATTTAAATTTCAAACAATTTTTCCATCCAATTGACACTTGGTAACAATGCAAGTGTCACACAACATGTCAAAAATCAGTGTACAAATAACAAATTTCAATCTGTAAGGACCTTGCTACATGTACAGTACAATGTACAAATTAGTTTACACTTTCCCACGTGACATTACCCTATTGAACAGTTTAAATTTCATGCAGTTTTCCAATCCAGTTGACACTTAACAACTGTTCAAGTGTCGAACAACGTGTCAAAAATAAGTGTACAAATAGAAAAGTTCGATCGGTAAGAACCTTATTACATGTACACTATGGTGCACTTTAGTTTACACTTTGCAACATGACATTACCCTATTGGACAGTATAAATTTCAAATAGTTTTCCCATCCAATTGATACTTGACAACAATACAAGTGTCAAACAATGTGTCAAAAATCAGTGTAGATATAGCAAAATTCAATCAGTAAGGACCTTGCTACATGTATACTATGGTGTACACATTAGTTTACACTTTGCCACGTGACTTTACCCTTTTGGACAGTTTAAATTTTGAACAATTTTCCCATCAAATTGACACCTAACAATAATTCAAGTGTCAAATAATGTGTCGAAAATTAGTGTACAAATAGCAAAGTTCAATTGATAAGGACCTTGCTACACGCACACTATGGTGTACACTTTAGTTTACACTTTGCAACGTGACATTACCCTGTTGGACAGTTTAAATTTCAAACCATTTTTCCGTCTAATTAACACTTGACGACAATGAAAGTGTTAAACAACGTGTTAAAAATTAGTGTACAAATTTTAAAGTACAATCGCTAAGAACCTTGCCACATGTACACTATAGTGTACACTTTACTTTACACTTTGCTATGTGAGATTACCATGTTGGACAGTTTAAATTTCAAATAGTTTTCCCATCGAATTGAAACTAGACAATAGTGCAAGTGTCAAACAACATGTCAAAAATCATTGTACAGATAGGAAAGTTCAATCACTAAGGACCTTGCTACGTGTACACTATGGTGTACACATTAGTTTACACTTTGCAACATGACTTTACATTGCTGGACAGTTTAAATTTCAAACAGTTTTCTCATCCAATTGACACTTGACAACAATGCAAGTGTCAAACAATGCGTTAAAAATCAGTGAACAATTAGCAAAGTTCATTAGGTAAGGACCTTGCTACATGCACACTATGGTGTGCACTTTAATTTACACTTTGCCACGTGACACTGCCCTGCTGGATAGTTTTAATTTCAAATAGTTTTCCCATCTTATTGACATTTGACAACAATGCGAGTGTCAAACAATGAGTGAAAAATCGATGTACAAATTGCAAAGTTCAATCGATTAGAACCCTGCTACATATACACTATGGCATACATTTTAGTTTACACTTTGCCACATGACATTACCCTGTTGGACGGTTTAAATTTCAAATAGTTTTCCCATCCAATTCAAACTTGACAACAATGCAAGTGTCAAACAACGTGTTGAAAATAACTGTACAAATATGAAAGTTCAATCGGAAAGGACCTTGTTACGTGTACACGATGGTGTACAGTTTAGTTTACAGTTTAACATGTGTCATTACCCTGTTGGACGGTCTAAATTTCAAACAATTTTCCCATCCAATTAAAACTTTACAACAATGCAAGTATCTAACAATGTATCAAAAATCAGGGTACAAATAGCAAAGTTCAATCGGTAAGAACCTTGCTACAAGTACCCTATGGTGTAAACTTTAGTTTACACTTTGCCCAATGATATTACCATGTTGGATAGTCTAAATTTCTAATAGTTTTTCCATCCAATTAACACTTGACAACAATGTAAGTGTCTAACAATGTGTCAACAATCAGTGTACAAAGAGCAAAGTTCAATCTGTAAGAACCTTGCTACATGTACCCTATAGTGTACACTTTAGTTTATACTTTGCCATGTGACATTAACCTGTTGGACAATTTAAATTTTAAACAGTTTTCCCATCCAATTGACCCTTGACAACAATGCAATTGTCGAACAACGAGTTAAAAATCAGTGTACAAATTGCAAAGTTCAATCGGTAAGAACTTTGCTACATGTACACTATGGTGTATACTTTAGTTTGCACTTTGTCACGTGACATTACCCTGCTGGACAGTTTAAAGTTCAAACAGTTTTCCAAACCAATTGACACTTGACAACGATGCAAGTGTCAAGCAACGTGTCAAAAATCAGTGTACAAATAGCAAAGTTCAACCCGTAAGGACCTCGCTACATGTACACTATGGTACACACTTTAGTTTACACTTTGTCACATGACATACCTTGTTGGACAGTTTAAATTTCAAACAGTTTTTTCATCCAATTGACACTTGACAACAATGCAAGGGTCAAACAACGTGTCAAAAATATGTGTACAAATAGCAAAGTTTAATCGCTAAGAACCTAGCTACAAATACACTATAGTGTAAACTTTAGTTTACACTTTGACATGTGACATTACCCTAACAAACAGTTTAAATTTCAAATAGTTTACCCATCCAATTGAGAATTGACAACAATTCAAGTGTCAAATAACGTATCAAAAATCAGTGTACAAATTGCAAGGTTCAATCGCTAAGAACCTTGCTGCATGTACACTATGGCGTACACTTTAATTACACTTTTGTACGTGACATTTCCATGTTGGTTAGTTTAAATTTCGAATAGTTTGCCCATCTAATTGACACTTGACAACAATGCAAGTGTCAAACAATGTGTCAAAAATCAGTTTACGAGTAGCAAAGTTTAATCTGTAAGGATCTTGCTACATGTACACTATGGCGTACACTTTAGTTTACACTTTGCCATGTGACATTACCCTGTAGGACAGCTTAAATTTCGAATAGTTTTCCCATCCAATTGACACTTGACAATAATGCAAATGTCAAACAACGTGTCGAAAATAACTGTATAAATTGGAAAGTTCAATCGGAAAGGACGTTACTACATGTACACTATTGTGTACACTTTAGTTTACACTTTGCCATGTGACATTAGCTAGCTAGACAGTTTAAATTTCAAACAATTTTCCCATCTAATTGACACTTGACGACAATGAAAGTGTCAAACAACGTGTCAAAAATTAGTGTAAAAATTGCAAAGTTCAATCGCTAAGAACCCTGTTACATGTACACTATGGTGTACACTTTAGTTTACACCTTGCTACGTGACGTTACCATGGTTGAGAGTTTAAATTTTGAATAGTTTTCCCATCCAATTGAAACTAGACAATAATGTAAGTGTCAAATAACGTGTCAAAAATCATTATAAAGATAGCAAAGTTCAATCCATAAGGACCTTGCTACATGTACACTACGGTGTAAACTTTAGTTTACACTTTGCAACATGACATTACCCTGTTGGACAGTTTAAATTTCAAACAGCTTTTCCATCCAATTTACACTTGTCAACAATGCAAGTGTCAAACAATGTGTCAAAAATCAGTGTACAATTAGCAAAGTTCAATAGGTAATAACCTTGCTACATATACACTATGGTGTACACTTTAGTTTTTACTTTGCCACATGACATTACCCTGTTGGATATTTTAAATTTTGAACAGTTTTCCCATCCAATTGATGTTTGAAAACAATGCAAGTATCAAACAACGTGTTGAAAATTAGTTTACAAACACAAAAATTCAATCGATTAGGACCTTGCAACATGTACACTATGGTGTACACTTTAATTTACACTTTGCAATGTGACATTACCCTGTTGGATAGTTTAAATTTCAAGCAGTTTTTCCATCCAATTGACACTTGAAAGCAATGCAAGTGTTAAACAATGTGTCAAAAATCAGTGTACAAATAGCAAAATTCAATCAGCAAGGACCTTGCTACATGTGAACTATGGTGTACACTTTTGTTTACACTTTACCATGTGGTATTACCCTATTGGACAGTTTATATTTCAATCAGTTTTCCCATCCAATTTACACTTGAGAACAATGCAAGTGTCTAACGACGTGTCAAAAATCAATGTACAAATAGCAAAGTTCAATCGGTAATAACCTTGCTACGTGTACTCTTTAGTGTACACTTTGCAACGTGATTTTATCCTGTTGGACAATTTAAATTTCAGACAGTTTTCCCATCCAATTGCACTTGATAGCAACGCAAGTGTCAAACAACATGTCAAAAATCAGTGCACATATAGTAAAGTTCAATCAATAAGGACCTTGCTACATGTATACTATGGTGTACATTTTAGTTTACACTTTACCACGTGACATTACCCTTTTGGACAGTTTAAATTTCAAACAGTTTTCCCATCAAATTGACACTTGGCAATAATGCAAGTGCTAAACATGTCAAAAATCAGTGTACAAATAGCAAAGTTTAATCGGTAAGAACCTTGCTATATGTACACTATGGTGTACACTTTAGTTTACACTTTACCACGTGACATTACCCTTTTGGACAGTTTAAATTTCAATCAATTTTCTCATCCAATTGACACTTGACAACAAAGCAAATGTCAAACAACGTGTCAAAAATCAGTGTACAAATAGCAAAGTTCAATCGGTAACAACTTAGCTACATGTACACTTTAGTTTACACTTTGCCACGTGACATTACCCTGTTGGACAATTTAAATTTCAATCAATCTTCCCATCCAACTGACACTGGACAACAAGGTAAATGTCAAACAACGTGTCAAAAATCAGTGTACAAATAGCAAAGTTCAATCCCCAAAGCAAATGTCAAACAACGTGTCAAAAATCAGTGTAAAAATAGGAAAGTTCAATCGGTAAGAACTTTGCTATATGTACACTATGGTGTACATATTAGTTTACACTTTACCACGTGATATTACCCTTTTGGACAGTTTAAATTTTAAACAGTTTTTCCATCCAATTGATACTCAACAACAATGCAAGTGTCAAATAACGTGTCAAAAATCAGTGTAAAAATAGGAAAGTTCAATCGGTAAGAACTTTGCTATATGTACACTATGGTGTACATATTAGTTTACACTTTACCACGTGATATTACCCTTTTGGACAGTTTAAATTTTAAACAGTTTTTCCATCCAATTGATACTCAACAACAATGCAAGTGTCAAATAACGTGTCAAAAATCAGTGTAAAAATAGCAAAGTTCAATCGGTAAGAACCTTGCTACATGTACACTATGGTGTACACTTTAGTTTATACTTTACCACGTAACATTACCCTATTGGATAGTTTAAATTTCAATCAATCTTCCCATCCAACTGACACTTGACAACAAAGCAAATGTCAAACAACGTGTTAAAAATCAGGATACATATAGTAAAGTTCAATCAGTGAGGACCTTACTACATGTACACTATGGTGTACATTTTAGTTTACACTTTACCACGTGACATTACTGATATTATCCAAGAGTCGAGCCCGATGAAGACAAGTACGAGACGAGACCCGTTGATAGTCGATGGCGGACCAATGACGGGATCAAGGGCAAAGCAAGTGAAACAGGCGATGGGATCACTTGTTCAAGAAACCCTTGATGGAACCATGTTCGAGACTCAAAATGGAGAAACTTTCATGTTCGGGTCGAAGGCCGAATCAACTTGGATCAATTTGTTCTCAAGCAACGAAAGCGAAGGCAGAAAATAAGTCTGTGCGGCCGCACAGGCAAAACCACATGCGGCCGCACACATACGTACCCAAAACCAAAAGTCCAATTCCTGTTGAACCATGCGACCGCATGGATTTACACCATGCGGCCGTACAAGCCAAAAAAATTGGCGAATTTTCTAATTTTGGCCGAATTTCCTAGTTTTGATAGAATTCTTATGAAATCAAATTATTACCATAATTTGATGGTTTTGGACGTTTTTATTCATTAGTATAAATAGGAGATTACTTTTCATTGTAACAACTTTGAACTTTTGACTTTTGAATTAATATTATAGAGAGAGAAATTTATTCTTTCAATTTATTGTTCTTTTTGAACAATCTTTGAACTTATCAAGATTCAACTTCTTGTGGCGTTCTAATCAATCAGATTGTGGGTTCCTTTAATTGTAATCAAGGGGTTTTAGGTTCTTCGCTAATCTAGGATTTCTTGGTTCAATTCTTAGGATTCAAGATCCAAAACCGGGTTAGTATTGGCGTTCTTGGGTTCCGAATCAATCTCGTTGTGGGTTTTGTAGTTTCCATTGCTACGGGGTTCGCATCAGTTGGTATCAGAGCTTTGGCTCCATTTATGTCAGGTTATATCCTTTGTTTTCTAATTTTTTTTCAATTCCTTGTGTTCTTGTGTCCAGAAGATTTTCTTGATCCTTTGATCCAAAAGTTCTATAAAAAATCTTCAAATTCTGTTTCTGGGCTCGATTTTAATACGAATCAATTTTCGTTTTCTTTGTTGGTTTTGTTATTGATTTTCGGATCTAAAAAGCAAATTTACTGTTCATCCTATAGTAAAAAAATTTTGTTAACCGTCAAATACCAACTTTTATTATTCATTATCGTTTCTAAATTACTTGGACACATTGAATCATTCCATTCCTTCAATTCAAGTCAAGCTTTAAAAGTTTTCTTTGAGTCCTTTGTTGGTTTGAGAGGGCGTTTGGAGATGTGAGAGATAGGTTGGAGAAGCAGGAGGCTTGGATGAATAGATTAGATACATTGGTGGCTACTCTTAGTTGGGGCATCAAGTGGATGTATCCAATGCCAGAGGATCGGATAGATGGGAGCCTAGGAGGGAAAGGCGAGAGGAGTATGGATATGAGAGTGACATGGGCGAAGATAAATTTCACAGTGTTGAGATGGGAAGGATTAGGAATAGAGGCGATAGGTTCCACAGACGGGGTCGGAATGATCGAGAGGAGGAGTTAGATGGAAACTTGGGAAATATAAAAAAGACAGTTCCTTCATTCAAAGGAAGGAGTGATCCCGAGGCATACTTGGACTGGGAAAGGAAGGTTGAAATGATCTTCGAGTGTTATAACTACTCGGAGGAGAAAAAGGTGAAGTTAGCAGTTTTGGAGTTCAGTGACTATGCAATTTTACGGTGGGATCAATTGATTACTTCACAACGTAGTAGTGGGGAAAGACCAGTCAGCACTTGGGAGGAATTGAAGTCATTGATGAGAAAGAGGTTTGTTCCTAGCCACTATTACTGAGAGATCCATCAAAAACTGCAAGGTCTATATCAAGGGTCAAAAAGTATAGAGGACTATCATAAAGAGATGGAAATACTCATGATTAGGGCCAATGTGGTGGAGGATCGGGAGGCAACCTTGGCACGATTCTTGAATGGGTTGAATAGGGAAATTGCCAATGTAGTGGAGTTGCAACATTATGTGGAGTTGGAAGACATGTTGCATGTGGCTATGAAGGTAGAGAGGCAGCTGAAGAGGAAAGGGGCAGCTAGGCAGCCGTTAGGAACTTCAAGTGTTAATCCATCTTGGAAGCAAGGGTGGAACAACAACAATAAAGATGATAAAGCTATACCTAAAGGTAGGAATGAGTTGCAGAAAGGGAAAGAAGAAAATGCTAGCAAAATAGCACCCAAAACAGATTCACAACCATCAAGGAATCAAGACATCAAGTGTTTCAGATGCTTGGGGTCAGGGCACATTGCTTCTCAATGCCCAAAAAAATGAGTAATGGTGTTGTTGGATAATGGAGAATTGGTAAGTGAAAGTGAAGGAGAGTTTGAGGACATGCCTGCATTGGAGGACGTTGAAGAAGAAGAAAAATTGGAGTTTCTGTTAGGGAATCGTTGGTGTCAAGGAGAGCTCCTAACACTCAAGTCAAAGTGGATGATTCGGACCAACAGTGAGAAAATATATTCTACACACGTTGTTACGTCAACGATAAGGTATGTAATATGATTATTGATGGTGGGAGTTGTACGAATGTAGCTAGCACAACTTTAGTTGAGAAATTAATTGATTTCTCAATTGGGAGTTATAGTGACAAAGTAGTATGTGATGTGGTGCCTATGCATTTGGGTAATATCTTGTTAGGAAGACCATGGCAATATGATAGAAGGGTCACACATGATGGATATAGGAATCATTATAGCATTGTCAAGGATGGGAAGACTATTACTCTTGCGCCATTAACATCGGTACAAGTGTATGGAGATCACATCAAGCTGAAAAGTGAGGAAGACGAGAGAATAAGAGAGTCGGGAAAAAGGAGAGGCATTAGTGAAACCATCAGTAAGAGAGAAAATAGTGAGGTGGCTGAGAGTGGAGAAAAGAGAGAGAAGCCACATGAGCAGAGAGAAAAAGAGTCAGTTGAGAGGAGAGAAAAAGAGTCAGCTGAGTGGAGAGAAAAGCCAAAGGTCAACTTCTATGCAAAGGAGATTGAGTTGAAAAAGGCTATGAGCGATAGTAGGCAAATGATATTGTTAGTGTACAAGGAGTCCCCCCTCAATTTAGAGGATTCACACATCCCTCCCTAGTTTGGTTAAGTCTTTATTGCAGGAGTTCGGCGATGTGTTTCCTGAGGAGATACCAAGTGGATTGCCGCCAATCAGAGGCATCGAGTACCAGATTAACTTTGTACCCAGAGCTATCATACCGAATCGACCAGCTTACGGAAGCAATCTCGAGGAGACGAAGGAGCTTCAAAAGCAAGTGGAGGAGTTGATGAGCAAAGGTTATGTCAGGGAGAGCATGAGTCCATGTGCTGTACCTGTTTTGCTGGTGCCTAAGAAGGATGGGACTTGGAGAATGTGCGTCGATTGCCGAGCTATCAACAATATCACGATAAAGTATTGTCACCCAATACCTAGGCTAGATGATATGCTTGATGAGTTGCATGGTGCTTGCATTTTTAGTAAGATTGATCTTAAGAGTGGGTATCATCAAATTCGCATGCGGGAGGGTGATGAATGGAAAACGACATTTAAGACTAAGTATGGATTGTATGAATGGTTAGTAATGCTATTTGGACTCACTAATGTACCGAGCACTTTTATGAGTTTAATGAACCATGTTTTGCGTGCTTTTATTGAGAAATTTGTTGTAGTTTATTTTGATGGCATCTTAATCTATAGCAAAAACCTATATGAGCATTTAGAACATTTAAATTGTGTGCTTGTTGTGTTGAGAAAGGAACAACTATATGCTAATTTCAAAAAGTGCACATTTTGCATGGATAGAGTTGTTTCCTAGGATTTATGGTTAGTGCTAACGGGGTGGAACTCGATGAAGAAAAGATAAAAGCTATAAAGGAGTGGCCAACACCTAAGACTATAACTGAAGTTAGGAGTTTTCATGGACTGGCTAGTTTTTATAGGCGATTTGTAAAAGATTTTAGCACCATCACCACACTGTTGACTGAAATAGTAAAGAAAAGTCTAGGTTTTCATTGGGGAGAATCTCAAGAAATTTCATTTAACACCATTAAGGATAAGCTATGTAAGGCACCTATTTTGACATTACCAAATTTTGATAAAACATTCAAGGTTGAGTGTGATGCATCAGGAATATGTAAAGGAGCAGTGTTAATGTAGGAAAGGAGACCTATTGCTTACTTTAGCGAAAAGTTGAGTGGGGCAGCATTGAATTATCCGACATATGACAAGGAGCTGTATTCACTTGTTCGAGCATTGGAGACTTGGCAGCACTACTTATGGCCAAAGGAATTTGTGATACACACCGATCATGAATCTTTAAAGCATTTGCGAGGTCAAGGTAAGTTGAACAAAAGACATGCGAGATGAGTGGAGTTTATCGAGACATTTCCCTACGTCATCAAGTATAAACAAGGTAACGAAAATATAGTTGCTGATGCGTTGTCCCGAAGGTACGTGCTTTTAAATTCATTAAGTACTAAATTACTTGGTTTCGAGCATATTAAGGGCATGTATGAATCTGATTGTGATTTTTCTAGTACTTATGCTTCATGTGACAAAGGTGCATTTGATAAATTCTATAGGCATGAAGGATATTTGTTTAGGAAAAATAAGTTGTGCATTCCTAATTGTTCTTTGCGTGAATTATTGGTAAGGAAAGCACATGAAGGTGGTTTAATGGGACACTTCAGGGTTTAAAAGACTTTAGACATGTTAGGGGAACATTTTTATTGGCATAAAATGTGACATGACGTAGAACAAATATGTGGAAAGTGTATAACTTGTAAAAAGGCTAAGTCTAAGGTTCAACCCCATGGTTTGTATACTCCTTTGCCTGTACCTAGTGAACCTTGGGTAGACATATCTATGGACTATGTGTTAGGTTTGCCTAGGACAAAAAGGGGTTGGGATTCAATATTTGTAGTGGTCGATAGGTTTAGTAAGATGGCGCACTTCATACCATGTCATAAAAGTGACAATGCTACTAATATTGCTGACTTATTCTTTAGGGAAATAGTACGTTTACATGGAGTACCTAAAAGTATAGTGTCTGATAGGGACGTGAAGTTTTTGAGCCATTTTTGGCATGTTTTGTGGAGTAAGTTAGGAACTAAGTTATTTTTTTCTACAACTTGTCACCCACAAACAGATGGACAAACTAAGGTAGTTAATCGAACTATGACTCAACTACTTAGGACAGTGATCAATAAAAATCTGAAATCGTGGGAAGAGTGTTTACCGTTTATAGAGTTTGCATATAATCGAGCTACACATTCTACTACTTCGTTTTCTCCTTTTGAAATTATTTTTGGTTTTAATCCACTAAAACCTATGGATTTAATGCCTTTGCCTGTGCATGAACGAGGTAGCCTGGATGGGAAATGAAAAGCCAAGATGGTGAAAACACTCCATGAAAAGGTCAAGATGCAGATCGAAGAGAAAGGAAAGCTGATTACATCAAAAGAAAATAAAGGAAGAAGACGCTTTACATTTGAGCCTGGAGATTGGGTCTAGGTGCATTTCAGAAAAGAGTGTTTTCCAGAACAGAGGAAGTCAAAATTGCAACCACGAGGCGATGGACCATTTCAAATCATCGAGAGGATCAATGACAATGCATACAAAGTGGATTTACCAGGTGAGTACAATATTTCAGCTACTTTTAATGTATCTGACCTCTCTCTGTTTGATGCAGGTTCAGAGTCAAGGACGAATCCTTTTGAACAGGGAGGGGATGATATGATCAAGGAGTCAAGCCCGACAAAGGCAAGTGTGAGACGAGACCCGTTAATAGTCGATGGCGGACCAATGACGCGATCAAGGGTAAAGCAAGTGAAACAAGCGATGGGATTTCTCATTCAAGAAATCCTTGATGGAACCATGTTCGGTACTCAAAATGGAGCAACTTTCATGTTCGGGTCAAAGGCCGAATCAACTTGGATCAATTTGTTATTAAGTGACGAAAGCGAAGGTAGAAAATAAGTCTGTGCGGCTGTACAGGCAAAACCACATGCGGCCGCACACATACATACCGAAAACCAAAAGTTCAATTCATGTTGAACCATGTGACCGCAGAAGCCAAAAAAATTGGCGAATTTTCTAATTTTGGCCGAATTTCCTAGTTTCAATAGAATTCTTATGAAATCAAATTATTAACATAATTTGATGGTTTTGGACGTTTTTATTTATTAGTATAAATAGGAGATTACTTTTCATTGTAACAACTTTTGAATTAATATTATAGAGAGAAAAATTTATTCTTTCAATTTACTGTTCTTCTTGAACAATCTTGGAACTTATCAAGATTCAACTTCTTGTGGCGTTATAATCAATCGGATTGTGGGTTCTTTTAATTGTAATCAAGGGGTTTTAGGTTCTTCGCTAATCTAGGGTTTCTTGGTTCAATTCTTAGGGTTCAAGATCCAAAACCGGGTTAGTATTGGCGTTCTTGGGTTCCGCATCAATCTCGTTGTGGGTTTCAAAGTTTCCATTGCTACGGGGCTCGCAACAATTACCCTTTCAGACAGTTTAAATTTCAAACAGTTTTCACATCCAATTGATACTTGACAACAATGCAAGTGTCAAACAACGTGTAAAAAATCAGTTTACAAATAGTAAAGTTCAATCGGTAAGAACCTTACTACATGTATACTATGGTATACACTTTAGTTTACACTTTTCCACGTGACATTACCCTGTTAGACAGTTTAAATTTCAATCAATCTTCACATCCAATTGACACTTGACAACAAAGTAAATGTCAAACAACGTGTCGAAAATCAGTGTACAAATAGAAAAATTCAATCGGCAAGGACCTTGCTACATGTACACTATGGTGTTCACTTTAGTTTACACTTTGCGACGTGACATTACCCTGTTGGATAGTTTAAATTTCAAATAGTTTTCCCATCCAATTGACACTTGACAACAATGTAAGTGGCAAACAACTGTGTCAAAAATTAGTGTACAAATAGCAAAGTTTAGTAGGTAAGAGCCCGCGACATGTACACAATGGTGTACATTTTAATTTACACTTTGTCACGTGGCATTACGCTGTTGGACAGTCTAAATTTCAAACAGTTTTCCCATCCAATTGACACTTGAAAACATTGCAAGGTTCAAACAACGTGTCAAAAATAAGTGTAAAAATGCGAAGTTTAATTGATAAGAACCTTGCTACACGTAGACTATGGTGTAAACTTTAGTTTACACTTTGCCACGTGACATTACCCTAATAGACAGTTTAAATTTCAAACACTTTTCCCATCCAATTGAGAATTGAAAACAATTCAAGTGTCAAACTACGTGTCAAAATTCAGTGTACAAACAGAAAATTTCAATCGATAAGAACCTTGCAACATTTACACTCTGGTGTACATTTTAGTTTACCTCGCTAAGTGACATTATGCTATTGGACAGTTTAAATTTTGAATAGTTTTCCAATCCAATTCACACTTAACAAGAATGCAAATGTCAAACTACGTGTCGAAAATCAGTGTACAAATAGCAAATTTCAATCAGTAAGGACCTTGCTACATGTACATTGTGGTGAGCACTTTAGTTTACACTTTGCCACGTGACTTTACCCTGTTGGACAGTATAAATTTCAAATAGTTTTTCCATCTGATTGGCACTTCACAACAATGTAAGTGGCAAACAACGTGTTAAAAATCAGTGTACGAATAGTGAAGTTCAATCGATAAGGACCTTGTCACATATACATTATGATGTGCACTTTAGTTTAAACTTTACCACGTGACATTACCCTATTGGATAGTCAAAATTTCAAGCATTTTTCCCATCTAATTGACAATTGACGATAATGCAAGTGTTAAACAACGTGTCAAAAATCAGTGTACAAATAGCAAAATTCAATCGATAAGAACCTTGCTACACGTACACTATGGTGCAAACTTTAGTTTACATGTTGTCACATGACATGACCACGTTGGAAAGTTTAAATTTCAAACAGTTTTCCCATCCAATTGACACTTGACAACAATGCAAGTCTCAAGCAACGTGTCAAAAATCAGTGTACGAATAGAAAAGTTCAATCGGTAAGGACCTTGCTACATGTACACTATGGTGTACACTTTAGTTTACACTTTGCCACTTGACATTACCCTGTTGGACAGTTTAAATTTCAATCAATCTTCCCATCCAATTAACACTTAACAACAAAGCAAATGTCAAACAACGTGTTAAAAATCAGCGTACATATAGTAAAGTTCAATCAGTGAGGACCTTACTATATGTACACTATGGTGTACATTTTAGTATACACTTTACCACGTGACATTATCCTTTTGGACAGGTTAAATTTCAAACAGTTTTCCCATCCAACTGATACTGGACAATTTACACTTTGCCACGTGATATTAACCTGTTGGACAGTTTAAATTTCAATCAATCTTCACATCCAATTGACACTTAACAACAAAGCAAATGTCAAACAATGTGTTAAAAATCAGCGTACATATAGTAAAGTTTAATCAGTGAGGACCTTACTACATGTACACTATGGTGTACATTTTAGTATACACTTTACCACGTGACATTATCCCTTCGGACAGGTTAAATTTCAAACAGTTTTCCCATCCAATTGATACTTGACAATAATGCAAGTGTCGAACAACATGTCAAAAATCAGTGTACAAATAGCAAAGCTCAATCGGTAAGGACCTTGCTACATGTACACTATGGTGTACACTTTGGTTTAACGTTACCACGTGACATTACTCTGTTGGACAGTTTAAATTTCAACCAATCTTCACATCCAATTGACACTTGACAACAAAGAAAATGTCAAACAACGCGTCGAAAATCAGTGTACAAATAGAAAAGTTCAATTGGTAAGCACCTTGCTACATGTACACTATGGTGTACACTTTAGTTTACACTTTGCGACGTGACATTACCCTGTTGGACAGTTTAAATTTCAAATAGTTTTCCCATCCAATTGACAGTTGACAACAATGCAAGTGGCAAAAAACGTGTCAAAAATCAGTGTACAAATAGCAAAGTTTAGTAGGTAATAACCTGCGACATGTACACAATGGTATACATTTTAATTTACACTTTGTCACGTGACATTACGCTGTTGAAAAGTTTAAATTTCAAATAGTTTTTCCATCCAATTTACACTTGAAAACATTATAAGGTTCAAACAACGTGTCAAAAATAAGTGTACAAATGAGAAGTTTAATTGATAAGAACCTTGCTACACATAGACTATGGTGTAAACTTTATTTCACACTTTGCCACGTGACATTGCCCTAATAGACAGTTTAAATTTCAAACACTTTTCCCACCCAATTGAGAATTGAAAACAATTCAAGTGTCAAACTAGGCATCAAAAATCAGTGTACAAACAGAAAATTTCAATCGATAAGAACCTTGCAACGTTTACACTCTGGTGTACACTTTAGTTTACTGTTCACTAAGTGACATTACACTATTGGACAGTTTAAATTTTGAATAGTTTTCCAATCCAATTCACACTTGACAACAATGCAAATGTCAAACTACGTGTCGAAAATCAGTGTACAAATAGCAAGTTTCAATCAGTAAGGACCTTGTTACATGTACATTATGGTGAGCACTTTAGTTTACACTTTGCCACGTGACTTTACCCGGTTGGACAGTATAAATTTCAAATAGATTTCTCATCTAATTGGTACTTAACAACAATGCAAGTGTCAAACAACGCGTTAAAAATCAGTGTACGAATAGCAAAGTTCAATCGGTAAGGACCTTGAGACGTGTAGGTGTACACTTTTGTTTACACTTTGCCACGTGACATTATCCTGTTGGACAGTTTAAATACTGAATTATTTTCCCATCCAATTGACACTTGACAATGCAAGTGTCAAAAAACATGTGACAATCAGTGTACAAATAGCAAAGCTAAATCGGCATAGACCTTGCAACATGTACATTATGGTGTGCACTTTAGTTTACACATTGCCAGGTAACTTTACACCCTATTGGGCAGTATAAATTTCAAACAGTTTTCCAATCCAATTGACACTTGACAACAATGCAAGTATCAAACAACGTGTCAAAAATAATTGTACAAATAGCAAAGTTCAATCCCTAAGAACCTTGCTACATGTAAACTATGGTGGACACTTTAGTTTACACTTCGCCACATGACATTGCCCAGTTGGACAGTTTAAAATTCCGACAGGTTTCCTATCCAATTGACACTTGACAACAATGCAAGTCTAAAGCAACGTGTCAAAAATCTGTGTACGAATAGAAAAGTTCAATCGTTGAGGACCTTGCTACATGTACACTATGGTGTACACTTTTGTTTACACTTTGCCATGTGACATCACCCTGTTGGACATTTTAAATTCCGAATAGTTTTCCATCTAATTGACACTTGACAACAATGTAAGTTTCAAACAACGTGTTGAAAACCAGTGTACAAATAGCAAAGTTAAATCGGCAAGGACCTTGCAATGTGTACATTATGGTGTGCACTTTAGTTTACACTTTGCCAAACGACTTTACCCTATTGGGCAGTTTAAATTTCAAACAATTTTCCCATCCAAATGACACTTGACAAGAATGTAAGTGTCAAACAACATGTTAAAAATAATTGTACAAATAGCAAAGTTCAATCCATAAGAACCCTGCTACATGTACACTATGGTGTATGCTTTAGTTTACAATTTGCCATGTGACATTACCATGTTGGACAGTTTAAATTTCAGTCAATCTTCCCATCCAATTGACACTTGACAACAAAGCAAATGTCAAACAACGTGTTAAAAATCAACGTACATAGAGTAAAGTTGAATCAGTGAGGACCTTACTACATGTACACTATGGTGTACATTTTAGTTTACACTTTACCACGTGACATTACCCTTTTGGACAGTTTACATTTCAAACAGTTTTTTCATCCAATTGACACTTGAAAACAATGTAGGTTTCAAACAACGTGTCAAAAATCAGTGTACAAATAGTAAAGTTCAATCGGCAAGAACCTTGCTACATGTACACTATGGTGTACACTATGGTGTACACTTAAGTTTACACTTTGCCACGTGACATTACTCTGTTGGACAGTTTAAATTTCAATCAATCCTCACATCCAATTGACACTTGACAACAAAATAAATGTCAAACAACGTGTCGAAAATCAGTGTACAAATAGAAAAGTTCAATCGGTAAGGACCTTGCTACATGTACACTATGGTGGAAATTTTAGTTTACACTTTGCGACGTGACATTACCCTGTTGGACAGTTTAAATTTCAAATAGTTTTCCCATTCAATTGACACTTGACAACAATCCAAGTGGCAAACAACGTGTCAAAAATCAGTGTACAAATAGCAAAGTTTAGTAGGTAAGAACCTGCGACATGTACACAATGGTGTACATTTTAATTTACATTTTGTCACGTGACATTACGTTGTTGGACAGTTTAAATTTCAAATAGTTTTTCCATCCAATTGACACTTGAAAACATTGCAAGGTTCAAACAACGTGTCAAAAATAAGTGTACAAATGCGAAGTTTAATTGATAAGAACCTTGCTACACGTAGACTATGGTGTAAACTTTAGTCTACACTTTGCCATGTGACATTACCCTAATAGACAGTTTCAATTTTAAACACTTTTCCCATCCAATTGAGAATTGAAACCAATTCAAGTGCCAAACTACGTGTCAAAAATCATTGCACAAGCAGAAAAGTTCAATCGATAAGAATCTGGCAACATTTACACTCTGGTGTACACTTTACTTTACAATTCGCTAAGTGACATTACCCTATTGGACAGTTTAAATTTTGAATAGTTTTCCAATCCAATTCACACTTGACAACAATGTAAATGTCATACTACGTGTCGAAAATCAGTGTACAAATAGCAAATTTCAATCAGTAAGGACCTTGCTACATGTACATTGTGGTGAGCACTTTAGTTTACACTTTGCCACGTGACTTTACCCTGTTGGATAGTATAAATTTCAAATAGTTTTCCCATCCAATTGGCACTTCACAACAATGCAAGTGTCAAACAACGTGTTAAAAATCAGTGTACGAATAGCGAAGTTCAATCGGTAAGGACCTTGCGACATGTACACTATGGTGTACATTTTAGTTTACACTTTTCCATGTGATATTACCCTGTTGGAGAGTTTAAATACTGAATAATTTTTCCATCCAATTGACACTTGACAACAATGCAAGTGTCAAACAACGTGTGAAAATCAGTGTACAAATAGCAAAGTTCAGTCGGTAAGGACCTTGCCACATATACATTATAGTGTGCACTTTAGTTTACACTTTGCCAAGTGACATTACCCAACATTTTAAACATTTTTCCCATCCAATTGACAATTAACGACAATGCAAGTGTTAAACAACGTGTCAAAAATCAGTGTACAAATACCAAAGTTCAATCGGTAAGAACCTTGCAACACGTCCACTATGGTGCAATCTTTAGTTTACATGTTGCCACATGACGCGACCACATTGGAAAGTTTAAATTTCAAACAGTTTTCCCATCCAATTGACACTTGACAATAATGCAAGTCTCAAGCAACATGTCAAAAATTAGTGTACGAATAGGAAAGTTCAATCGGTAAGGACCTTGCTGCATGTACACTATGGTGTACACTTTAGTTTATACGTTGCCACGTGACATTACCCTATTGGACTTTTAAATTTTTGAATAGTTTCCCATCCAATGGACACTTGACAACAATGTAAGTGTCAAACAACGTGTTGAAAATCAGTGTACAAATAGCAAAGTTAAATTGGCAAGGACCTTGCAACATGTACATTACGGTGTGCACTTTAGTTTACACTTTGCCATTATGGTGTGCACTTTAGTTTACACTTTGCCAGGTGACTTACCACCCTGTTGGGCAATTCAAATTTCAAACAGTTTTCCCATCCAATTGACACTTGACAACAATGTAAATGTCAAGCAACGTGTCAAAAATAATTTTACAAATAGCAAAGTTCAATCGGTAAGAACCTTGCTACTTGTAAACTATGGTGGACACTTTAGTTTACACTTTCCCACATGACATTACCCAGTTGGACAGTTTAAAATTCAAACAGGTTTCCTATCCAATTGACACTTGACAACAATGCAAGGTTCAAACAACGTGTCAAAAATTAGTGTACAAATAGAAAAGTCAAATTGGTAAGAACCTTGCTATATGTACACTATGGTGTATACTTTAATTTACACTTTGCCACGTGACATTACCCTATTGGACAATTTAAATTTCAATCAATCTTCCCATCCAATAGACACTTAACAACGACGCAAATGACAAACAACGTGTCAAAAATCAGTGTATAAATAGCAAAGTTCAATCGGTAAGAACCTTGCTACACGTACACTATGGTGTGCACTTTAGTTTACACTTTGCCATGTGACATTACCCTGTTGGACAGTTTGAATTTTAATCAAACTTCCCAACCAATTGACACTTGACAACAAAGCAAATGTCAAACAACGTGTTCAAAATTCAAGTACATATAGTAAAGTTCAATCAGTGAGGACCTTACTACATGTACACTATAGTGTACATTTTAGTTTACACTTTACTACGTGATATTACCCTTTTGGACAGTTTAAATTTCAAACAGTTTTCCCATCCAATTGATACTTGACAACAATGCAAGTGTCAAACAACGCGTCAAAATTCAGTGTACAAATAGAAAAGTTCAATCGGTAAGGACCTTGCTACGTGTCAAAAATGAGTTTACAAATGCGAAGTTTAATTGATAAGAACATTGCTACACGTAGACTATGGTATAAGCTTTAGTTTACACTTTGCCACGTGACATTACCCTAATAGACAGTTTAAATTTCAAATACTTTTCCCATCCAATTCAGAATTGAAACCAATTCAAATGTTAAACTACGGGTCAAAATTCAGTGCACAAACAGAAAAGTTCAATCGATAAGAACCTTGTAACATTTACACTCTGGTGTGTACCTTAGTTTACAGTTCGCTAAGTGACATTACCCTATTGGACAGTTTAAATTTTGAATAGTTTTCCAGTCCAATTCACACTTGACAACAATGCAAATGTCAAACTACGTGTCGAAAATCAGTGTACAAATAGCAAATTTCAATCAATAAGGACCTTGCTACATGTACATTGTTGTGAGCACTTTAGTTTACACTTTGCCACGTGACTTTACCATGTTGGACAGTATAAATTTCAAATAGTTTTCCCATCCAATTGGCACTTCACAACAATGCAAGTGTTAAACAACGTGTTAAAAATTAGTGTACAAATAGCGAAGTTCAATTGGTAAGGACCTTGCGACATGTACACTATGGTGTACACTTTAGTTTACACATTGCCACGTGACATTACCCTGTTGGACAGTTTAAATACTTAATAGTTTTCCCATCCATTTGATACTTGACAACAATGCAAGTGTCGAACAATGTGTGACAATCAGTGTACAGATAGCAAAGTTCAATCGGTAAGGACCTTGCCACATATACATTATGGTGTGCACTTTAGTTTGCACTTTGCCAAGTGACATTACCTAAAATTTTAAACATTTTTCCCATCCAATTGACAATTAACGAAAATGCAAGTGTTAAACAACGTGTCAAAAATCAGTGTACAAATAGCAAAGTTCAATCGGTAAGAACCTTGCTTCACGTACACAATGGTGCAAACTTTAGTTTACATGTTGCCACATGACATGACCACGTTGGAAAGTTTAAATTTCAAATAGTTTTCCCATCCAATTGACACTTAAAAACAATGCAAGTCTCAAGTAACGTGTCAAAAATCAGTGTACGAGTAGAAAAGTTCAATCGGTAAGGACCTTGCTACATGTACACTATGGTGTACACTTTAGTTTACACTTTGCAAAGTGACATTATCTTGTTGGACGTTTTAAATTTTGAATATTTTTCCATTCAATTTGACACATGACAACAATGTAAGTGTCAAACAACGTGTTGAAAATCAGTTTACAAATAGCAAAGTTAAATCGGAAAGTACCTTGCAACTTGTACATTATGGTGTGCACTTTAGTTTACATTTTGCCAGGTGACTTTACCCTATTGGGCAATTTAAATTTTAAACAGTTTTCCCATCCAATTGACACTTGACAACAATGCAAGTGTCAAACAACGTGTCAAAAATAATTGTACAATAGCAAAGTTCAATCGGTAAGAACGTTGCTACATGTACACTATGGTGTGTACTTTATTTTACACTTTCCCATGTGACATTACCCTAATAGACAGTTTAAATTTCAAACAGTATTCCCATCCAATTGACACTTGACAACAATGCAATTGTCAAACAACGTGTCAAAAATAAGTGTACAAATGGCAAAGTTCAATCTTTAAGAACCTTGCTACATGTACACTATGGTGTACACTTTTGTTTACACTTCGTCACGTGACATTACCCTGTTGGACAGTTTAAATTTTGAAAAGTTTTTTCATCCAATTCACAGTTGACAACAATGCAAGGGTCAAACAACGTGTCAAAAATTAGTGTCCAAATAGCAAAGTTTAATCGGTAACAACGTTGACACATGTACACCATCGTGTGAACTTTAGTTTACACTCTACCACGTGACATTAACCTGCTGGAAAGTTTAAATTTCAAATAGTTTTCCCATCCAATTGAGAATTGACAACAATTCAAGTGTCAAACAAAATGTCTAAAATCAGTGTATAAATTGCAAAGTTCAATCTCTAAGAACCTTGCTAGATGTAAACTATGATGTCCACTTTAGTTTGCACTTTGCTACGTGACATTACCCTATTAGGAAATTTAAATTTCGAATAGTTTTCCCATCCATATAACACTTGAAAACAATGCAATTGTTAAAAAATGTGTCAAACATCAGTGTACAAACAGCAAAATTCAATCTGTAAGGACCTTGGTACATGTACGCTATGGTGTACACATTAGTTTACACTTTGCCACGTGACATTACCCTCTTGGACAGTTTAATTTTCTAATAGTTTCAGCATCCAATTGATACTTGACAATAGTGCAAGTGCCAAACAACGTGTCAAAAATCAGTGTACAAACAGCTAAGTTCAATCGGTAAGGACCTTGCTACATGTACATTATGGAGTGCATTTTAGTTTACACTTTGCCACGTGACATTACCCTTTTGGACAGTTAAACTTTCAAACAATTTTCCCATCCAATTAACACTTGACAACAATGAAAGTGTCAAACAACCTGTCAAAATTCAGTGAACGTATAGCAAAGTTCAATCGGTAAGAACCTTGCTACGTACTCTACGGTGTACACTTTACTTTACACTTTGCCACATGATATTACCCTATTGGACTGTTAAAATTTCAAACATTTTTTCCATCCATTTGACACTTGAAAATAATGCAAGTGTCAAACAATGAGTCATAAATCGGTGAACGAATAGGAAAGTTCAATCAGTAAGAACCTTGCTACAAGTACACTATGGTGTATACTTTGGTTTTGCCACGTGACATTACCCTATTGGACAGTTTGAATTTGAAGCAATTTTTCCATCCAATTCACACTTGACAACAATGCAAGTATCAAACAATGTGTCAAAAATTAGTGTACAAATAGCAAAGTTCAATCGGTAAAGACCTTGCTACATGTACACTATGGTGTACACTTTACCACGTGACATTACCCTATTGGACAGTTT
>NW_019261362.1:167680-175973 GCF_002742605.1 Olea europaea var. sylvestris | reverse complement strand
CCCATGTTTTCTCTCTTAAATGAAATTTGACCATTTATTTGCTTTAAGTTATGGGATATTTACCTATAAATAGAGACCTCATTTCACTCATTTTTTCTCACACCAAAAGCAAGAGCTTTTACATACTAAAGAAAGAGTTTCCAAGAGAGAAAAAGAGAGGGAGGAAAACTATTTTTCCTAGAAGTTTAAGAAGTGTTTTCAAGCATCAATTCTCAACGATTTTCAAACATCCAAGGAGTACATTTCTTTCAATGTCAAAGTTTCATCGAAGTTTTCAAAGTTTCAAAAGCATCAATCAAGGTAGGTTGAGGTGCAATGTGTTTAATCGTGCTAAGTTATAAGTTTCGATTCATGTTAATATTTGTATGTCAAATGGCACTCCGGTACGGCATATCCCTCTATGTTAATGGTTGTATGTCAAATGGTACCCCGGTACGGCATACCCCTCTATGTTGAAGAAATGTTCGTATGTCAAATGGTGCCCTCGGGTACGGCATACCCCTTCATGTCAAATGGTGCCTCCAGGTACGGCATGTATGAAAAGTTATAAAGTTAATGTTTTGAAATGTATAGTTTGATCACGAATGCACCTATGACGCCTATTGAGTTTTTCAACTCACGGGTTTAATCCCATCTCTACAGATTGAAGGAATTCTACCTCGGGCATGGATGGAGGAGAAGATGGAGAGTGATGCAACGAGGCCATGAAAATCCTACGAATAAGTGATTTGGATTTATTTTTATGAAATGTTTTCCAATGTTATTTCTTTAAAGTTTTGAATAACGCAGAATGCGAGAACAAGTTATGTTTTCTTCAAATTAATTACATTTGTTTGTTTAGAAAAATGATTCAGTGTTTTTGTTTAAAGTATTTGAAGTATTGTTATTTAAATTATTTTCCGAAGATGTAAGCTTCCTCTAAAACGTATACACTTGTTACTAAACCATCAATTAAGCTAAGTAAAGTAAGTAGCGTTCCGGTCCACTAGGGGTCAGGGTGTTACAGCGTGGTATCAGAGCAAGGTTTAGCCGGTTCTGTAGATCAAGTATGTTTTTGTTTAAAAATAAAAGGAAAATGAAAAGTTTAAGGTATTCCATGGCATCGTGCATCCATCCATCCATCTCATCCTATGGCCCAGGTATGTTCATGTTTAAAGTTAATGATTATGTTTATGTTATGATGCTTTGATATGATTTAGAGATGTGTTATTTAATGATATGTAATGGACTTGGGCAAAAGCTAAGGGCTTAAGGGAAATTGCATGATATTAAAGTTTAAATATTTGCATGTTTTCTTTAAGAAAAGGAAATGTATGATGTATGTGAAAATGCAATAGATATGGCTCGTAGAATGGTTAGGGCATATAGAGAAGCATTGAACCGTAGAATTGCTATTTATTCCTATGAAAACTATGTAACTGATCTGACCCGACTGCTTAGTGAACATGTGTATGACATCTATGAGAGATGCATGATGGCAGTTAATGCTAGAATGGAGATCACACATATTGAGGCCATAAATAACCTCATACACTCCCTCCCACCTCAATGGGGAGATATGGGAGTCACGGTTAGAGATGAAATGTTAGAAGGTAACCCAAACCTGTTCAAGTTTGAGAGGTATTGCCATGTCCTGATTGATTTGTGGGATGATGTAATCCATGAAGAGCCTGAGGAGGAACCTTTGGCTGAGGAAGAAGATCCCGAAGAAGAACCCGAAGATGATTTAGGGAATGATCCTGAGCCTGAGCCACAGGTTGAGATGGACATAGAGTCCAGACCTGAGGTGGAAGACTCCTCCGAAGACGAAGCTCCACCAAAGAAGATCCGTAGAACTTATAGGGATTAGATTTAATTGCGCCCTGTTCTAAGTGTGGAAGGACACATCGTGGTGAGTGCTTACAAGGGAAAAATGTCTGTTTCTGATGTGGCAAGCCCGGACATATCATTAGGGACTGTCCCACACATACCCAGAAGAAGGATGATAACAGCGACCAGAACCAGAAAGGGAAAGTACGAGTTTTTGTATTGACTCAACAGGATGCAGAGGAAAACTCTAATGTCATAGCAGGTACTCTAATGATAGCCAATACTCCTACTTATGTATTGTTTGATTCAGGATCTACACACTCCTTTGCTTCAACAACTTTTATGGCTAAATCTAGTATTACCTGTGATAAGTCGGAAGGTACATTAGAAGTTAGTATTCCTTCGGGCAACCCTTTGAATACTGATAGAATAGCCAAGTCAGTAAGTATCGAAGTTGAGGAAAAACCAATGGAAGTGAACCTACACATGATAGAGATGAAGGATTTTGAAGTAATACTAGGCATGGATTGGTTAGGTTGTAATTACGCCACCATCCGATGTAAGGAAATGGAAGTATCATTTCAGAAACTAGGAGAGAAACCATTTTCATTCCTTGGAATGAAGACGAAACCCCTTATTCGACTAGTATCAGCTTTACAAGCTGAGAAGATGTTGAGAAAAGAAACACAACATGTCAAGGATATCTAGTAAGTATCTCGGGAGGGAAACAATAGACGATAAGGGTTGAAGATGTACCAGTAGTACGGGAATTTATAGATGTGTTTTCAGAAGATTTATCTGGTATTCCACTCGATAGACAAGTGGAATTCACCATAGACCTAATTCCCAGGGTGGCACGGTATCTATGGCCCCATACCGAATGGCCCTAAAGGAACTACAAGAATTAAAGAAGCAGTTGCAAGAACTCCTAGATATGGGCTTCATACGACCAAGCATATCTCCATGGGGTGCACCGGTGTTGTTTGCAAAGAAGAAAGATGGAAGCATGAGGATGTTCATCGATTATAGAGAGATAAATCGATTAACCATCAAGATTAAGTACCCACTCCCGAGGATCGAGGATCTGTTAGATCAACTGAAAGGAGCTAAGGTATTTTCCAAGATTGACTTACGATTGGGATACCATCAACTGAAAGTAGAGACAAAGGATATACCTAAGACAGCTTTTAGAACTTGATATGGACACTACGAGTTTACGGTGATGCCGTTTGGGCCAACCAATGCACCTACAGTGTTCATGGACCTAATGAATCGAGTGTTTCATCAATACTTGGATAAGTTTGTCATAGTCTTCATCGATGACATTCTGATATATTCTAAGAGTAAGGAGCAACATGAAGAGCACTTGAGAATAGCCTTAGAGGTATTACGCAAGGAGAAGCTGTATGCCAAATTCAAGAAGCGTGAGTTTTGGCTTGAACGACTTGGATTTCTTGGACATGTAGTTACTGCTCAAGGGATTGAAGTAGATCCAGCAAAAGTAGAAGCAGTAACCAACTGGAAAATGCCAACAAATACTGGTGAAGTGCGAAGTTTTCTAGGATTGGTTGGATATTATAGGAGATTCATAGAAGGATTCTCCAAAATAGCTGGACCAATGATGCAACTTACAAGGAAGGGAGTAAAATTCCAATGGACAGAAAAATGTGAACAAAGTTTTCAAGAACTTAAGCAAAAGTTGATATCAGCACCTGTATAATACCTGAAGGTACGGAACGGTTTGTTAGATACAGCGATGCATCCAAGCGAGGATTGGGATGTGTACTAATGCAGAATGGAAAAGTGACAGCCTATGCTTCAAGACAATTGAAGAAACATGAGCAGAACTACCCGACGCTGATTTAGAACTTGCAGGGATAGTACACGCTTTGAAGATATGACGACACTACTTGTATGGACGAAAGTGTTATATTTACACAGATCACAAAAGTCTCAAGTATTTCTTCACACAGAAGGAATTGAATATACGACAAAGACGATGGTTGGAATTGGTGAACGATTATGACTGTACTATTCAGTACCATCCAGGTAAGGCTAATGTTGTGGCCGACGCTCTAAATCAATGGGACAATTGACGTCATTACCCACCTCTCAAGTGGAGTTAGTCAAGGACTTGGAAAAGTTGTAGATCGAAGTGGTTACCACACCAGGACAAGTTACTGCTCGTCTAGCAGCTTTAATAATTCGACCTACTCTTAGCGATCGAATTATAGAAGCACAAAATAAAGACTCATTTTTGCAGAAGATTAAGAATGAAGTTGGTACCGATAAGAAAAAGGACTTTGGAATAGCTAAGGATCAGGCACTGATATTTAGAGGAAGAATTTGCGTACCTAAGGATGAAGCCTTGAGAAACGAGATATTGAAAGGAGCTCATTCCACCCCATACACCTCACATCCTGGTGGTATGAAAATGTATTGAGATCTTCGAGATACATTTTGGTGGAAAAATATGAAAAGAAGTATAGGGCTGTACGTGCAGAAGTGCATGGTATGTCAACAGGTTAAGGCAGAACACCAAAAATCAGCTGGATTGTTAAATCCACTAGATATACCTGAATGAAAATGGGAAAATATCATGATAGACTTTGTGGTTGGATTCTCGAAGTCAACAAGAGGAAATAATGCTATATGGGTAGTAGTGGATTGACTAACGAAGTCCATTGTGTCTGACAGAGACCCAAGGTTCACGTCCAAATTTCAAAAAAGTCTACAATGAGCTATATGAACGAAGCTGAACTTTAGTACAGCATATCACCCTCAGTCTGATGGTCAGTCTGAAAGAACCATCCAAACGTTGGAAGACATGCTGAGAACATGTGTTTTGGATCTAGGAGATAATTGGGAGTCATACTTACCTCTAGTAGAGTTTGCTTATAATAACAGTTTCCAAGCATCTATTGGAATGGCACCATATGAAGCTCTCTATGGTAGAAGATGTAGATCCTCTATTCATTGGGATGAAGTCGGAGAGAAGAGAGTTTTAGGACCAGAAATAGTTGAAAGGACGGTCGAGGTAATCGATAAGATCCGTGCAAGAATAAAGGCAGCACAAGATCGACAAAAGAGCTATACAGATACAAGGAGGAAGGATTTAGATTTCCAAGTTGGGGATAAAGTGTTTCTGAAAGTAGCACCGATGAAAGGTGTACTTAGATCTGGAAAGAAAGGCAAGCTACGACCCGATATATCGGACCTTTCGAGATACTTGATAGACTCGGAAATGTGGCTTACCGACTAGCTTTGCCACCCGAAATATCGACAGTACACAATGTGTTCCATACATCGATGATAAAGAAGTATGTACATGATCCTAATCATGTAGTGAGTTATCAAACCTTGGAGGTACAGAAAGATTTGTCGTACGAAGAACTACCGATCAAGATATTGGATCGAAAAGTGCATAAACTAAGGAATAAAGAGATTCAGCTGGTTAAGATACAGTGGAATCATCACGGCGTAGAAGAAGCCACTTGGGAAAAAGAAGAAGAAGCCAAAGACAAGTATCCAACACTATTCACCCAATCAGAAGGTAAATTTCAAGGACAAAATTTTAATTAAGGTGTGGGGGATGAGAACCCCAAATAATTGTAGACACCTTAGTGGCACTAAGACATGAATATTGGATAACTAAAGTATACTTCAGATTTTCAGTCTCATTTGAGACTCATTTTCAACATAGGAAACATTCGATTTGAAAAACTTTTTTTTCGAGATAGTAATCAGTATCTAATGAATTCAAGGGTTCCAGTATAAATGAATGAAAAAAGGAATGACATGACAATGAAATCCTAATCGACTACGCCTTTCGGCCTAATCTTAGGCCCTGACTCACCCTCCGTGGACGAACCTTGCGGAGGAACCCTTAGGGTCACACTATGGGAGCTGGCCATGCCCGAAGTCATTACCTTAACCGCAAGGAGGGGGATGCCGAAGGCAGGGCTAGTGACTGTAGTGAATTCGTAACAAGGTAGTGACATCTAAATAAAAGTTGTAGCTCTTTGAGTTAGCTTTCCAACGCACTTTGAATTACCTCAATCGGATATTAGGAGAAGAAGTTATGATAGAAACACTGAAATCTGTGCAGTGTCAACCGGACTACAACCGGTCGACCGAAACTGCTTGAAATGAAAATTCTCGTTTTTCTCCAGAATTTTAATATTTATTTTCTTCAATTATTCTCAAAGGGCCATCCACGTTTTTGGAAATAAAAACTCCACTAAATTGAAGCATTTAACCTCAAACTTAAATGGTGCCCATGTTTTCTCTCTTAAATGAAATTTGACCCTTCATTTGCTTTAAGTTATGGGATATTTACCTATAAATAGAGACATTGTTTCACTTATTTTTTCTCAGATCAAAAGCAAGAGCTTTTACATACTAAAGAAAGAGTTTCCAAGAGAGAAAAAGAGAGGGAGGAAAACTATTTTTCCTATAAGTATAAGAAGTGTTTTCAAGCATCAATTCTCAAAGATTTTCAAACATCCAAGGAGTGCATTTCTTTCAACGTCCAAGTTTCATCAAAGTTTTCAATCCAAGTTTTCAAAGTTTCAAAAGCATCAATCAAGGTAGGTAGAGGTGCAATGTATTTAGTCGTGTTAAGTTATAAGTTTCGATTCATGTTAATGTTTGTATGTCAAATGGTACTCCGGTACGGCATGTCCCTCTATGTTAATGGTTGTATGTCAAATGGTACTCCGATACGGCATATCCCTCTATGTTGAAGAAATGTTCTTATGTCAAATGGTGCCCTCGAGTACGGCATACCCCTTCATGTCAAATGGTGCCTCTGGGCACGGCATGTTTGAAAAGTTATAAAGTTAATGTTTTGAAATGTATAGCTTGATCACGAATGCACCTATGACACCTATTGAGTTTTTCAACTCACGGGTTTAATCCCATCTCTACAGATTGAAGGAATTCTACCTCGGGTATGGATGGAGGAGAAGATGGAGAGTGATGCAACGAGCCCATGGAAATCCGGTGAATAAGTCATTTGGATTTAGTTTTATGAAATGTTTTCCAATGTTATTTCTTTAAAGTTTTGAATAACGCAGAATGTGAGAACAAGTTATGTTTTCTTCAAATAAATTACATTTGTTTGTTTTGAAAAATGATTCAGTGCTTTTGTTTAAAGTATTTGAAGTATTGTTATTTAAATTATTATCCGAAGATGTAAGCTTCAGCCAAAATGTATACACTTGTTACTAAACCACCAGTTAAGCTAAGTAAAGTAAGTAGTGTTTCGGTCCACTAGGGGTCGGGGCGTTACAAATTGCAAAGTTCAATATCTAAGAACCTTACTACATGTACACTATGATATACACTTTAGTTTATACTTCGCTAAGTGACAATACCCTATTGGACAGTTTAAATTTTGAATAGTTTTTCCATCCAATTTACACTTGAGAACATTGCAAATGTCAAACTACATGCCGAAAATCAATGTCCAAAAAGCAAATTTCAATCAGTAAGGACCTTGCTACATGTACATTGAGGTGTACACTTTAGTTTACACTTTTTCATGTGACTTTACCCCGTTGGACAGTTTAAATTTCAAACATTTTTCCCATCCAATTGGTAATTCACAACAATGCATGTGACGCCCCGAACTTACACTTCGAGGGTCACGTACTAAACATAATAGCTTCTGCCTTTGGTACATGTAAATACTCTTAAATAGAAGTGTTACATGTGATAAAACTTATTTTCAACTTGGTAAAATAATTCTTATAAAATTTGATGGCCGATAGAAGTGCATGTCGACAAGGAATTATGCTTTACATATACGGCCTCGGCACTGTCAAGATTAGTTGGGGCAGCAAGTTTGACAATTTTTATAAAATTCATCCCAACTCTGTTTTTCATGAAAGTTGTGGCATTAGAAAGATAATTTCAAGCAGTTTTCTAGGTTAAAATATGAAAATTTTCCATGATCATATGATATAGACGTTTTACTAAAAACAGTGAAGTATTACACAGGAAATCCAGATTGACCTTTAGACGTTAAAACGTTGATAACTCAGGCCATAGATATCCAAATTGAGTGATTCCTTCGGCCACATTTAGAAAAATCAAAGAGGAAAACAGAATTTTTAGAATCTCAAATGGACGTTTATGGAGTTAGAAACATCATTTTGAAATTGACTCCAGAAACTGTCCCGTTTCTGCCTTTTGTCTCTTGTAAGGAAAATAAACTACAAAAATGTCTCTTTACATAACATGAAAGATATAATTACAAAATTTACTATTAATACCATATTTCATCATGTCATGTACATATTTTTACATAATACCATAAGAAAAATAGATGGAAAAACTGTCATCGAACAAAACACACAAAATAAAACTTTCGGTACAAAACTTTGTTGTCCTTAATCCATCATCGCGTAAGCCAACTAACTTCCATCAATTCAAATGATCATGGATCTGAAAATTTAGCATAACATACTATGAGTATAAG
>NW_019261362.1:166055-167530 GCF_002742605.1 Olea europaea var. sylvestris | reverse complement strand
TTAAGCATAAATATTACCATGAAGATCATAACTCTTAAGCATGGAAAGTATCTTACCGTAAACTTGAAGATCTTCGGTTGAGATGTAAATTAGAAGTGCTAGTCTTACTTCCTTCCCTTTCCTTTCCTATTTTCGGTTTTTGCTCTCTTTTTAAGTGTATAAGTGTTTTGTAAAATGAAGGAAATCTTTCTATGGCAATGGATATGGATGTATTTATATATATATATATATATAGATAAGGATAAATGGTTGATATTTTTTCCTCCCTCTTCCATCTCAACCGCCTCACCTCTCTTTCTTTCCATTTTTCTTTTTTTTTTCTTACTTGTACACATGTTTAATCTATTATCTAAGTGTATGGTGATGATGGATGACAAGTGGGTTGATTATAGGGTAATAAGTGGCCTTAAAACCTAGATTTACAAAGGAAACCTCTCATCTTTTCAACTAATATAATCTAAACCCGCTAAGTTTCATTGTTAACATAGTGTACCCCAAATTTAAACTTGTACCCAACTTACATATTCAAAAAAATTGTAGATTGTAACATAATTTAATCATTTGGTCAATTGAAGCCCTAACAAAATAATCCACTTCATTTAAATCCAAACTTGCCTTAAGTTTCGACTAACTATTAACCACATCATGTATACACAACCTTGACGCTTCATGCCTACATTCATTAACTACCTCTAACATTAACCACTACAAAGGTGTTGTCCCCTTTTACCGTATGGCCAAAAATAATATTGAAAGTTAAAATTGCTATCCCAAAGAAATTTAAACAAGCATCAAATTTCGGAGTATTACATCCCTCCCCCCTTAAAAAAATTTCGTCCTCGAAATTACCTTGAGCATAGTTGAAAAGTTCTGGATACTTGGTCTTGATTTCTTCTTCTCTTTCCCAAGTCGATTCTTCGACATTATGGTTCCTCCGTTGGACTCTTACTAATGGAATTTCTTTTGCGATCCAATATTGCTACTGGTTTTTCCTCATATGTCATGTTTTGTTTGACATCCAATGGATGATAACTAACCACATGACTTGGATCTGACACATATTGCCGAAGCATCGATACATGGAACACATCTTGAATCGCTGACAATTCTGATGGTAGAGCGATTCGATAAGCTGCATTTCCAACTTTCTGCAAAATTTCAAAAGGACCTATGAATCTCGGTCGAAGTTTTCCTTTCTTCCCAAAATGGAGAACTCCCTTCATTGGTGCCACTTTTAAGAAAACTTTATCACCAACATTAAATGCCAAATCTTTCCTCCTTTTGTCGGCATAACTCTTTTGTCGGTACTGGGCTGCCTTGATTCTAGCTCTTATCTTATCAACCGCTCGACTAGTTTCTTCAATTATTTCGGGTCCCAGAACTCTTCGTTCACCTACTTCATCCCAATAGAGGGGAGCTCTACATCTTCTGCCATAAAGAGCTTCGTAAGGTGCCATCTTTATCGTAGCTTGGTA
>NW_019261362.1:164884-165181 GCF_002742605.1 Olea europaea var. sylvestris | reverse complement strand
TACATTAGCTTTACCAGGATGGTAATGGATAGTGCAGTCATAATCCTTTACTAGCTCTAGCCATCTCCTCTGCCTCATATTTAGTTCCTTTTGGGTGAAAAAATACTTCAAACTCTTATGGTCAGTATATATGTCACACTTATTTCCATATAAGTAATGACGCCATATCTTGAGGGCATGAACTACCACAGCCAGTTCTAGATCATGGGTTGAGTAGTTTTGTTCATATTGTTTCAATTGTCTGGAAGCATAGGCTATCACCTTTCCTTTCTGCATCAGAACACATCCTATGCCCTG